>NC_064874.1:16837091-16854591 GCF_943734745.1 Anopheles darlingi | reverse complement strand
TACCCGGTGTGTGGTATGCCCGAGCATGGCAAGGATAAGGCACAGGCCACCAGGCCACCAGTAGCAGTGCCCGAGCCGTGTGTGTTGGTGCTTGCGTAATGCTCTTATCGTTGTGCCCGTTCCGTCTATCTGTCGCTATCTTTCTCACACTCACGCATTCCATCGCAGGCCGGGGAGTCAAAAAGGATCGACGCCGGTATATCCTTGCTTCCTGCCAAAGCTTGCTGGAAGTGAGTGTGCGAGTGCTCCGGTGGGCTCTCTATTGATTTTGATGTGTGCTTTCTGTGCCAAATAGTATCCGTGCGCGTGTTCCTGTGTGTATGGGTGCGTTTTGTTGGTGTGTCCCTCGTGTGAAATAATGTGGTTCCAAGTGTAGGGAGTAAACCATATGGATTAGGAAAGCGGATCGGGGAAAGGATACGCGAGGATTCGCAACCGCGATAGGAAGCGAAAATTGGGTCGCCCTTCTTCGAGGATGACAATGGCGGTAGCTATTCTCCGTTTGAATCGTACTTCGCGAATCTCGCGAATGTAAAGTACGAATGTGATGAGCCAAAGGCGGTCGAAGAAGAAGCAGTAGCACCACCAGCAGCAGAAAATACCATCGAGAGGAAGTGGGCAACTCAAATAGGCGAAGAAAACGAAAAACACACATTCAGCAGCAGCATCAGCAGCAGCAGCACAAGGACGCGCGATTCGAGCCCGCAATTCGAGCGATAAAAAGGTAAGTTTCAAGCTGTTTTACATTTCCCTTTGAATTCCAGACGAAACGATGATTTCTATGGAACGGCAGCATCACCACTAGGAGTTTGTGCTGGTCTGGGAGAAAAATTATCCCGCATGACGATGACGGGCACAATACGGGGAAGCATGCTGGAACAGCAGGACAGCAGGACTTTCGTGTTTTGGATTTGTGGAGGACATTTGGTTGCACGAGGAACGTCCGCCCAGGCGCCGTTCTACATTCAAATTTCATTACTCCGGAATCCTTGGATGGAAGGAGTTTCCTCCATCCATTTGCTGGATTGCCCCGCAATTCCTGTATGTGTGCGCTATATACCGGGGACATTCCTCTACATATTTTCCAGCAGCTTTTGTCAAGGGGACGGCAAAGGCCTTGGAAGATTTGCGGATCTTATACGCATCTCCATAACATTCCATTCCGAGAAGCAGTACCGGGAGCAGTAGTTGAGTATTTGCATCTCAGATCCTTTCAATAGCGGAACCCCTTTTTTCTGCACCAGGACTACCGTGCCCCGTTACTGCTGCTATGGCTGATTCGCTTAAATGAGCCGAAAAGTTACTTCTGAAAACGCATTAGCCCTCAAGTGGTACTTTTAGAAGTCATTCCTTATTCAGGGATGGTCCCGGGGGTCGAACGGTCAAGTTGTGATGCTTTGCTCCCTTTTGCGGATTTATTTCAAAGGTTCATGTCTTATTCAAAGCCAAGTCACGCTAGCACACGCTTAGACCACTCTAGCGACTTATCATGCCATAGGTCTGTTTACGTTGAGGCGCGCTCACTCAACCGTGCGACCAAATTTGCTGCCACAGCACCAGCAGCAGCACCAACAGCAGCTGTTGCAGCCCGCCCGTTTACGGTTAAAACCTACACCTTCCCTGCTGCGCCTCGTCATAAACAACGCGAGTCGTTGCAAAGCGTCAAGCGCGTCAGGGCTACCGAGGCGGGCCACCATTGCTGCTGTTATTAGAGGCGATTGCAATTGTGCAGCCTGCAACTCGTTGCCCCTCTCCAGTAGCAGGTTAGGTCAGCAGGTCGAGAAGGAAGGACCGAGAGAGAGAAGGAGAGCGCGAACTAAACATAGCCCAGGTTGGCTACGTGAAATTCAATTACTCAATTGGTGCCGCCACTGGTGTGCTGCTGTTGCTGAGTTGAGCGCCTTTTTTCGCATTGCTGTTGTTGTTGTTTTTCCGCTTTTGGTTGGAATTTCAAGGCCAGATTAGCATAACAATATTAGCCAAATGAGAAGGAGTCAGCAGGTACAACGCTACCCTGCCATGGCGTTCAAGAATTAACCTAGACATTGTGCCGGGGCCAAGAAGTGAAGGTCTAATCAGCCTGGTCCGTTTGGCTAATTGTTTCATTTACCTGTGTTTGCATTAAAACTCAACATCGACGTCAAACAGCGCAGGTAAGCTGGCTGGTTGTGTTGGCAATCGGGTTCCAGCCTATACTGTATCCAAGTCGCAAAGCGAATGCGTCACCTCGAAGGCCCTCGAAGGGATTATTGCTACGGTGGGTTTGCTTCGTTAAGCTTCACCAGCGCCAATGAAGCTTGACGGGAGTGTTTTTTTTTCTCTTTTATTTTATGTAATCATTTGGACGGATCGAGAATTGACACAAATAAGGGAGGAGAGCGGGAGCAGAATCTAAACCGCAGCAACAAAACCCCCGTTTTGGTGAAGTGGAGAACAGTCGTCGTCGTCGTCGACGCCACCCAGCTGGAAGCCTCGGAATACGAATAAATTAAGCTCGAATCGTACCGAGTCACGATTCTCAACAGCGGGGGGGACATACAATACCGCATCAACGAACGACAGCAGAAGATGCATACGGAATGCCCAATGAGAATCGACGAAACATGCATTAAAACATGTGTCCGACCGTATCACCGGTAATTCCGCTGTAAGTGGTTTGGTTAGATTGTACCCAAGCGGGACGGGACATCGAAGAAAGAACATTCCACTTCATCTGTTCGATTGATTTGCAATCCACAATGTATGCAACAGCTCGAGCAGTAATTTGGCATCAATATGAACGAGCCACGGAATCGCCCAGAGTTCAATACACTACAAGTCACCTCACTGAGTCTCACTCCCTGACTCGGTCTTACGTCATGGCCTGCCTCGTGCATCGATCGAACTTCGACGAGCGATGAGGCGAACCGCTACAGATGGTTGCTAGATGCAGTCTTCGATACAAAGGATCTGGATATTGCAGGACGGACCGCCTTTGATCGATCGAAAAGGGGCTGTGTCAAAGGCAGGAACTGCTGCTCCTGCCAGATACTCATGTTCGGCTTACGTGCGTGTGAATGAGGGCTGCGAAGAAGCAAAGAGACTGTCCGGGACCCCTAGACATCGTAGCTTTTCAGGAAGTAAACGGTTGGGTGAGTTCATAAAACGCAACTTTTCGCGATTTTATGCGCCGGCTGACGTCGCCATCGGGAGTCTATCTCTCTCTCTTTTTCGTTCTTTCCCAACCTACCACCTCAAGTCGGTGACGCCACGCCACGAAAAGAAACATTGCGTCAAAGTTCAATGTTTCCGATGTTTTGCGGACGACGTCGCTGCGCACATGGCCGCTAGGCTTGTGTGTGTGTATGTGTGTGTGTTGGAAATGAAATAAAGTACCTTTAATGGGACCGGGATACCTGCCGGCAGCCCTTATGGCAGGCGAAGGTGAAGGTAAAAGGTGCCTAGGAAGGAAGAGACCGTGGCGAAGAGCGCGTGTGTGTGTGTGTGTATGTACGCGATGGTTACAACACAGCACAAGAAAAGGGGGAAGTGAATGCCTGTAGCATAAAGAGAAACATAGCGAAGCATAACCCGAAGAGCTTGCTGGGCGCAACGCGCTGTGAAGGGTCTCCAAGAGCATAGGAGAGCAGATGTGGATGGGATGCATTGTTGCGGGACATTGTGTCGAATGGTCTATGTCGTCTACGTGTCTAAGCGTTTCTGTCTCTTCTCTCTTTTTTTTCGTTACCTCGGTATTCACGTCGTACCTTTTTTAAAAAGGTTGTTTTTTTTGGAAAGTATTCGTCCAAAGAGATAAGGAACGCATACAACTAAATGAATAAACAAACAATATAAGGAACATGGACAGCGTTAACTTAAGGGACATATAAGAATGGAAACCCATAAAAAGAAATAAAAAACGCAACACAACAATGACAAATGGTTATGGGAGTTGAAAAGGAAAGTAGATAGTTAAGCTTATAGCAAACCAGTGAAACCCAAACTGTAAACAAAGGCCTTATATGAGCAGAAAACTGTAGTAAACCGCCTGTTGAATGCTAAAAAAACCCCTCTTATGGCGTTCCACCTTATCCATGATGTGACGAGCTATATGCTGCTGTGCTGGATGGATTTCGCTGCTTTCCTGGGTCGCCACCACCGTTGCACGTCAGACACCTGGGCGCTATGGATGGCCTCAGGCAGGTGCACCACCATCCATGCTGGTGATCCGTTCGAAGCGATGCTGGTTGGTACCGGACCGGAATCGAACCATCGACTCGTCCGCAACGAAAAAGTACGAAAAGCGCAAGATAGAGAGAGAGAGAGAGAGAAACGGAGGGCTTGTGAAGGAGAACCAACAAGTAACGGGCGGAATGACGATAAGATGATGCGGAGGGGGTATGGATGAGGGTAGGCCCAGGGTATCGCCGAGCAATAAAACGGCATTCGAACGGCATGATGTTTGGTGCGTCCCCTCTGCTTTTGCCAGTCGATGGACGTCGTCCATTCAACATTGCCCAATGCGTAACTGGCCTGGCCGGGCCGGGCCGGGCTGGCTTCGTGTTTTAACTTCCGATTGTTTCATTCATTTCTTCTGCCCATCGCGGGTTGAGCTAACTGCAACTGCCACACTGACGCCTGGCACACCATGGCCCAGGCCGTGTGCGTTCACTGTGTTTGCGTTGAATTACGGGAATTGGCCCCATTTCTGGGATGGGGTGGGTAGGTTCAGTCAGCTCCGGGCTCCGGGCCACTAACGAATGCTGCATCCAAAACGGGGTGCTGGGAATAAGGTGTTGTTCCGTGTCAGATACCACCCCGCCCCTTCCAGGCAAGCTGGAGTGAGAAGAAAGCGTCGCGTGCGTCCGATAGTGATCTTGTTCCACGCTCGTTGTGTTTTTCTGTTGATAATGAGCTGGTTTCAAACTGTTTTCAATGTAGATGGGACGAATTTTCTTCGTTTCGTTCCAAGGCAGTTTTTCCCTCCCCGGAGACGATTCATCACACGAAATACAGTTCACTTACCTAGAGTTTCAAGTAGAACCGTGTCACAGTACTTGGTTTCACGGAAACTGGCACGTAAACTGGAAAAAATAGAGCAAAAGCTCCAGTAGCAGTAGTGTCCAAGTCAATCCCCCTCGTGGTGCCAGTGGGATTGATGGTTTAACGATCGAATCTAGATTTTAACGCTTGACTTGCCGGCCTGTGGAACTCGTGGAGCGCCTCAACTCTTTCGTTGTGTACCGTTGCGCTGCGTTGCTATTTCGCTGTTGCCTAGTCGGGCTGGCCCGACGAGCCACTGTTAAAAAGTGTCAGAAACGATAGCCAACGGTGCAGCTGAAACCGTTTTATTCGAGGCAGCTGAGTGTTAAATAAACGTGGATCGCGTTCCATCGATCTTGTCTTCTTATATAGGGGGACTTATGGCTGGTTGCCGGTGACCGGTATCGACATGTTCGGTCTGTGGCAAAAAAGTTTCTCGCAGCTGCAAGAGGAATGTAATACGGGTACAGTTAGGTACCACAGTTTTTAATAACATCATATAAGTAAATACTACATTTAGTTTTGAGAAAATATTTAAATTCCTCTCGGGAAATACATGAATTAAGATTTTTACTAACTGCTTTGTGATCAACTTAATAATATTGGATTGGTTCAAACATGTTGTAGCCCAATATTATTGTCTTTAGTGTCCAAGTGTCTGGGTAAGCTTGATTGGCGTGAGACTGCCGCTCGTGCACGTGGCTACTGGTCTCGCTATCCTCACGTTACCATCGATACCAACGATACCGGGTCTGACAAAATATGTGGAAAACATTAGGTGGTCAGCTTCGCAACCCACCAGCAAGCCTTGAAATTGCACCGCAGCTGCTTGTTAGTGATTTCTTTTTTTTTTTTAACCGTCATTCCACCGCTCGCTGATTCCATCCAACTGGTTCTACTAGCTTCAATTATAGAAAAATCGAATGAAGAGAACCTAACCTTCCATAATAGCTCTAAAGACAGTTAGTTCCATACCGTGAGCATCGGTTCGCTGTCGGTCTGTCGGTCAGTCCGGTGCAGCTTCAGGCCCAAAAGGAATCTAGACCACACATCACATCGGAGGAACGTGTTTGAAATTTCCCATCAAAACCCACCGGGGTGGAAAATGAAACAAATAGTTATCTCTCTGCCGAAAGAGGCGGAACTCGGTATCCTTGCATCGCGTGCGCGAACGTGTGTGTATGTGTGTGTGTGCACACGCCCGTTATGGTTTTCTATTTATTCTATCGCAACGGCAGAGACAGCAGCAAGCATCAGAGGAAGCAGCAACGAGTATTCCCCAACGAGGCAGAAAAGAAATATTTCGTTCGTTTGTCATTTTTATGCCATCTCATGCCGCTTTACACCCAGGTGAAACACAGATGACAGCGTGACCGAAGTAGAAGCAGCACCGCGAAAGACCAAGCACCATGCATAGCTGCCGGCGTTCACGAAGGAATGGGCTTCGCTGGCCAGAGTGTGACACATAAAAATCGATAAATTTAAATAACAAGATTACATACAGCGTCGACCGTGTGTGGGGTCGACCATGATGGTGCTGCATCAAGGACGATGCTAAACATGGGATGCGACACAAACAATAACAATATCGATCGGGCGCACGTTCGGTGCTGGCGAGCGGCTGTGCCAGTGGCCGTTTTGTTGAAAACTAATCTCATCCTCAGGAGTTCGTGTGTGTGTGTGTGTTTGCCGTGCTGTGCTGTGCACAGAGGACGTGCTCAGATGGGCGGTCCACGTTACCATCCTCGAAGATTACGACAACAGGATGCAGCAGGCAGATAGTGCGCTGATCCCGCCGCAAGCGACCAGCTTCATGCTTATGCCTTAGCATACCGCAGTCAAGTAATGTGCAACGTAAGCATTTCCTGGCCGGCTTGCAGGAGTTGCATTTTCATCATGCTATGCTCCGGCTATGCCTTTTTGTCTGACTGTATTTGTGTAGCAGCAAAATAGCGAAAAAAGGGCGATCTGGTCAGGGGAGAAAAAGGCTGCAAATGCTGATTCGAACAATACATCATAAGTTCATTGGAGTGAAGCGAATGTAAGGATAAAAACGGAGAAGTAAACACAATTCCGGTGGCGATCTAGAAATAGCTCGGGAACGGTGGTGATGTACCGTGATCCTCTTTTTATGCTCCAGAACCAGAGGAAGAAGATACCAGAGCCAGGGATAACAATCAAAGGGATGCTGGACGTTGAGATCTGGCCTTCAGGAGACTGAAGCGACTCGCGGGGAGAGCTCATTCATTGTGGCTCAGCTGAAGACTACAACTGCTGCATAGAGCATTCTCTCTTTTTATCGAATCCAGCATCGAGATAAAGAAAAAGGACGAAACCATACAAAACCTTTGCTGCCGTCTGGTGTTACCAGCCCGGGGTTGCTAGATCAGCTGCGGCTGATGAGAAGAGAGCGCTCATAACGCAAGTCGGTGTATCGGGAAGAACGAGAGTTTCGTTTAGCTCGAGAAAGCTTTAAATAGCATCTTCTGGATCGTCTTCTGTTGCGGATCGATTTTTGTGGTGCCTTTTTCCAACCCTTTTTCGTATCGAGAAAAGGCTAGCTGCAGTAGAGTTCCCTGGCTGTTGTCTATTATTTTGCAGTTTCGGGGATAAGATTTCTATCCGCAACTAGTATACCCTTTTCTTGACTTCCAAGAGCGATGAAGTGCAAGGTTTTTCCTTCTGTAGCAGTGCTTCTTCATTTCGTTCGCTCGTAGTTCTCATTGGAGCGTAGAGCATTCCGAACACGCGCTCGTAACGAACTTGCTGCCACCGCTTGGAAATCACTTTCATTTCACAAGTTCTGTGCCTGTAGCGCATACACCAACAGTACAGGCATCACAAAGATACAGAGGAAGAGAGAGAGAGAGAGAGAGAGAGAGAGAGAGAGAGAGAGAGAGAGAGAGAGAGAGACATAGGGGCAAGGGCGGGCGAGAACGAGTTGTGCATAAATATATGCTGCTACATGAGTGTTTTATTCGATGAAATTGATCATAAACCACCAGCACCAGCAGTGTGCAACCAGTGTGTGTTTGGCCATAATCGGCAAAAATTGGGAATCATGCTCCTCCACCTAGCCCACCCCTCGTACTAGTAGCTTCCGAGCTGCATCTCAGCATGCCGTGGCATGAACATGGCAACGGAATCTCAGCCGTGTGTGGACGTGATGTTTGAGCTGGGGTGAAATGATTTGAATATTCAATCACTGCTGTGTTTCTACCACCACCATCACCACCACCACCACACCATCATCGTTGCTGCCATCTTCATCATCCTCATTCGCTCATCATCGGTTAAGTTCATGATCTTGATGGTTTCGTATAAATATTCAATCCAGCCACCACACGACACACAACACAGATACGCGAAGTGCGAAGGAAGTGTATGCGCGCACCGGAGTTACCGGGAGTTTTCTGCGCCGGAAGCACACCTCCACGGGGTGCTCCTCACCCGTTTAGTGTTGTGTTGCCCGCTTCTCCTCCTTCTCCTCTGTGTATGTCATCTATCGATTGATTTATTAAACACCAGCGATGATGGGACTTTGATTTGCAATTCAATCTGCTGAGCTGCTCTCTGATCATCGCTGAGGAGTAGCCACCAATAAATGAGTTGTTTTGTTCGCCATTGATCTTAGCCAACGGCTGTGTGCACTGATCATTCATCATCGATAGCTGACCTGGAGTGAGTTCATGCTCGGTAGGTCAGTATGGCCCTGTTCGTGTGTTTTAATGCTGCATGTTAAAATCATGGGAGTGCAGTATCGTAAACTTAATGGATTGCTTCGTTAGCGTAAGGTTTTGGATCGTCTAGGTTCTATGAGTTCTATTCTCCAAATCCGGATCGTCACCGTTGTGTGCCTCTATGCAATAAGCCCACACTGGAGAGCCCGAAACGATGAAAATCGCCAAGACACGAGACCATAGCTCACTTCTTAAATCTCGCCAGCCTTATTGGGGACTTGGCACACGCCAGAGTTGAGGTGAGCTGGCTAATTTAATGTGACAAAAATGGCAGTAAATTGGTTGTTGGTGGTAGGACGGTGGTGAGTTCGGTGTCTGAGTTTGGGTTAACTTTTTCATCCCCTGCCATACTCGGTGCTCGTCTACCAGCTGGCAGCTGAAGGTTTAAAGCCCCAGATTTCCCTCGATGGCAGTCAGACAAACTCGGTGTGTCTCGAGCCGCCACCGGGGCCCGCTTGAACCTCTGACATCAATCGCCAGAAAGGGAGACGGAGACTGCCCTTTTGCATAAACATGAAGCTCTCGATGGCAAACTATCTCTGGCAAAATGGTGCGAGATGCTTTAGCGGTGATGCTAAGTCTGGGTTTTCAATTCACAAGCCCGTTTAGATCCGATCCGTGGTGGTTCGGGGTCTGAGATTTCGAAGAGATCCACGTTTATGGTCTAGTATGATGAATGATTTAATAAGAGATATCGATCGGTTCTTTGATGAACTGCGGAATGATTTCTATACGTGGGGTTTAACCTACTTGAAGAGTGTTTCAGCGAATTATTCGAAGGTTGCAATGGTATGAATCAGTTGAAGAGAGTTTTGCGATGCTTAAAGTTTGACAACGAGTATTTATTACAAACAAAACTTGATTGTTTACGCAAATCATGTTGAGTACAAATAAATGCGCAGTACAACAATAAATATGCAAAATACCCTTTCTGCACGAAATGTATGGCATGCACTTCGATTGACCTTAATTCCGCAAAAAAAAAACCGCTGGCTCAACATGGACATTCATTTCGTTAACGAGGGCCGTTCCACAAGAGGAACGCGTATCTGCTGCTAAACGTTCCCACGATCCGGCGATCATCGCAGCGAACAGCGTGAAAGGCTTCGGTCCCTCGCGCGTCTTTCTCATTAGTCAAATAACCATCGGGCCATCGGGCATAATCCACATTCTGTTGAGATATCGAACGATGTTGACCCGAAAGGCGGGAATGTGAGAAATTGAAAAATCCGCTAATCCGCACGATCATCGCCCCATCGCCGACGGCTGACGGCGCGTAGAAGGTGCGCGCGCCTTGCTCTCCCCCTCCTTCCCTTCGTTACGCTGCGTTATTTATTTGATTCGACGGCAATAACGCGTTGCTGTCGATTGCTGTGCCGAAAACGTGTCACACTCGTCCTCGTCTTCGCCGGCTCTTTGCCTTCGCGTGGTGTCGACGAAAGTGGTTCTCTTGTCCTGCCCACGCCTACGGTAAACCGGTAGGGAGGTAACATATTTATTTTGTGTCCAAATTGCGCACAACCTTCACCTTCACTAGTTGACCTTCGCGGTTTTGGCATCGTGGCGCGTGTTTACTGACCATGTGTTTAGGGTACCTCACCCCCCGTTTTTGGACAAGACCAATTGGGGTCAAATGATGCGGCTCGCCAAACGGGAAGGCCATCCGCCGATTGCCGCTTTCGCCACGACGCGTTTAGTTGGCACGAGCTGAAGGAAAATGCGAAATGACCCGTAAATCCTGTCCTCGACCAACCGATGTACGCGCTTCATCGTCTAGATTTCTTTCTGGTAGCAATTTGTTTTAATTAGAGCCAGACCTCCTTCCCCTCTCCATCAATTAAGGCGAAAGAAAAAGGAAATGAATTAATTGAATCCTGCGGTCAGTTCGCGAGTCAGAGTACGTCAGAGTAGGAAACGTCTCGCACTATGGCGTTCCCTACGTTGATTGATTCACTTTCTGCTTTCTGGACGGAATCGCTGTCGACGCACATATTAGACGCGAGACGTGGCTGAGACATCTTTATAGCTCCTGTGGAAGAATGCACTTGCACTTGTGATGCAACGTCGATGACCGCTGCTAGGAGGGGATGCTCATCTCATCGTTATCGCGTCGGTTCTGCTCCACTGCTTCGGCACTGCTGTGCTAGGTTGATTCGGTTTACGGCTGCCCTTAAGCCGTTAACGGGGTCATGCTATCACCTAAACAAATAACGCCGCTTCCCGATGCAACGGTTCCATTCATCCGATAATCGATGTGTATTTCGAGTGCATCGGTGATGCACTGGCAGTCATTATTTTGAGTCTCCTAGAAACGATTCTCGGCCGAGATGCCGATGACGGAATGTCTATAGTTGGCGGGGATTTTGAAAACGGGTTTTCAGTGCACGCTACGTTTGGTGGCGCAGCCTATTATTGTGCGAGAGACCCGCGCATTATAGTAACCTATGCCATGAAGAATTGCACAGTTTGATTTTAGTTTTCATTTCGAATAGGTTCAGTGCGCGATGAGTTGTCTAATTTGTGTCGCTATCGAGAGAATTGCAAGCTGTATTTTTAGATGTAAGAAAGTTACTCCGCTATAAATATCGCTCCGTCCGTAATTCATCAATAAAAATGGTGCTTGCCTGATGAATAATCTGTGATTGAGACGAACTGGTGGCTATAATCTAGGAACTTCTCCGCGTTTTGAATGGCAGATCATCATATCTCAAAGGTACGGCGAGTATTTCATATTATTGTAATGATCTTCGCTCATACTATGATAATGTAGCCGCACTTTGTATACACACATGGTACACTTGTGTCAACACTACCGACATCGCTCGACATAATGCTGCTGCTCCGTGCAGCTCGAGTATATGTCGAGACCGAGCGAAAGCCATTCGTGATCAGCGCCACGAGGCCCCAGTACAATCAGCATAACAACGGGCACGAGACACTGTCCCAACCCACCAGCACCGTTGCAGTTCGCGAAGACGCGCGTCTTCATAATAAAAATAATAATAACAGAACCTCGGAGTGCGCATTGTGTCTGCCACGACAGCACACATTTCACGCCGTCGGGAGCTTCTTCGTCTTCAGCGTCTTACCGTCCCCGGTGTGAGTCCTTGGTGCGAATTGTGTGTCTGTTTGCTACATTTGCCGACGACACTCGTCGTGCGCGCTGTTGTCGCCGTCGTCATCTATCGCCTTCGAGCGAGCATGACAATTGACACTCTTCGACATCTTACCGTAGGGATATGCACGATGGTCCCGTCTTTGCGCGCTCGCCACTGATGCATTCCCGATGAGCATAGCTAGCGCCCCCACCCCCCTCTTTCACCGCCCTCCCCCTCTTCCTATCTTACTGTATTCGCCAAGTTCAATCAACTCACAACAGCATAACCATAAGCTACGTTGTCGTCTAGGCGAGCTGTTTACGGGACGAGACGGATGGTAGACGAAGACGAGCGAGGGAAGCTTCTGCGGGAGTTTGTCTGGCCGAGTACCGATGCAGCTGTCGGGATTCGGTGGGCTCTGGATGTTTAGGAGTTGATTGGATATCACTGGTGCAGTGGCGAGGGAATGGTCTTCCTTCCTCTCTGTCATGTCCTATTCTAGAATCTAGAGAGTGTTCTGGAATGTGTTTGCAATTGTCGGTCTATTCTTGGCCGATCCAATCGAACCGTGATGGTCCGGGTAAGGTTTCTGATCGTAACACCTCGTTTTAGTGCACTCGCCCTCGTGTTATCGAGGTCAGAGCCGGGGGACGACCTGTCCGGGAGCGAAATTGCATCGTACCAGTAGTAGACCATCAGTACCAGTAGTCATCACAGTAACAACCAGTGTAGCACACTACCGTTTGCCACGTGGAAAGTGATATGATTTATGGTGCTGTGTAGGAAATGATGGATTGGTTCCGAAATCGGTTCAAACAAATTGCATTACAACTCGTTTAACACCACTAGCAACGCTCTCTCAAGCATCACCGGCATGCTTAGTTGTTGTGTGAATTCTTTGGTGTTTTGTTGTCTTCGCGATTTGTTTTGCTCCAGCAATCGTAGGTGTGTGCAAAACACTGCCTCAGCACTAGTCTTAGATATAGAATCCCCACAAGAATCGCCTTCACACACGCACGTGTCTGTCGTACTAGCTTTTGTGAATGTCTTCCAATCAACGGTCCCCTAGTGACCGGAGGTTCTGCTTTTCTGGGGATTTTCATGCTGCGGTATTCTGAATATGCACCCCGTTGGCATTGGACTGGTGCACCAGAAATTTGTTCCAATTATGCAAATCCATTTCCAGTCGGGATTCTAGTGCGAGGTTCAATATGAGTTTCAACCGATTGTAACGGGACATCAACAAAATGATTGTTTTTGCGTTTTGCACCCTTCTTGTTCAGTTGAACTGTTCAGTTGGCGTAACTCGTTACGTGGATTACCAACAAAAACACGAATGCCTAGTTCTTTCTGGAACATTTTGCATGCCGCGCAAATCACAATCAAGCATTTCGTTACGCATTGTTGTCGCTTGTCCCATTTACTAAGCGCGCATGACCGTTACTCGTTATCACGAAAGGTGATAAGAAACGCGTAATCGTGACCTTGCGACGCGCGTGCCCGACATGTCATTGCAATGTCGATGATTTCGTTTATGCGTTTTTTGACTTCTGGGCGCTGGTTTCTTTTGAACGAGGGTTTGTTTGTTGGCCATCGACAACGACACAATCAGCAACAGCAGCGGCTCTTATGCGGACTGTTCGCCGACCATCGAAGGGGTCTCGCTGAAGAGACCTTCTTACGGCTTCTGGAAGAAATCGATGATTTGTCTGACTCGATTGTCCACCAAAGACTCATGGAAGAAGGAAAAGATGAGTCTTTCGTCTTCTCTTATCTCCGTCATTTCTTCTTCCGCGGGCCAGTCGCCGGATGGCGTATGATGTCAGCGAGTGAAATGGAGCGAAGAGGATAGGGTGATGTTCATGCCCGCCATGGAGCGTGGCACCGTTTGACGATTCGGTAATTTTCGAGAACCTGCGAATTGTGATTAGCGCGTGGACGCTAATCTTCCCTTCTCTGGAAGTAATGCGCACGTGGCCATTTCGATGTTTTAGCACGGCTTCTATGAGATGAACATGAAGGCATGCCATCGATTCATCGTTTCATTAACTGCTTTTGTTGATAATAATTAATAAAACGAACTAAATTAGCAGCTGCATGCTAACGTACGTGTTTATAAACACACCTATAGGTGTTAATTTTTAATCTGTTTACATACTTTTGTATATACTGCAAAGGTTTCATTTAAAACTAAGCGACAACAAAATCAGATAAACGTTTTACAGAACACTTTAAAAAGAACGTTCGAAACGTGGCTGATGCTGCTTCTACGAACAGTGAAATCCCCTGTTCCCGTTAACGTAGATTTCATCGAAAGCCGAAACAACGGCCGGAAAATCAGAATTCCTTTCTCAGTGGTCTCATGAGATGCCAGCTCAACAACCGCAGCTTTTCGTTGCCAGCAGGATGCTGTCGCAAGGTTCTAAGCATGGCTAAGCACGCCCCTAAGAACGGACACACAATCCACCAGAAATGCTTTCTTTCGGGTTCCTCCACCTTTCTCTAATCTCGATCTCCATCGAATTGGTCTCCGATGAAAAGGAAAAGTCGTTCTTGATTAATAATTCAGCCAGCTAGAAGTGTGCAAGATCTGTGCGCTTCAGGACGAGGGGAGGGAGAGAGAGAGAGAGAGAGAGAGAGAGAGAGAGAGAAAGAGAGAAAGAGAGAAAGAGAGAAAGATAGTGAGAGAAAACTTCGTGCTTTTCGGTTCTTTCTATGCTTCACCGCCAACCTGGTCTGGTCAACTGCGTGTTGGTCGAACATTTTCATTAAAAGCGGAGGCAAGGTTTTGGCAACGAAAGAGCGTAGAAGACGAAGAGCCGTAAGATGAAGCGTAAGAGACGGTGGTGTTTTTGTGACCGTTAGAGGGACACCAATCGAAAAAGGTGACCCTGAAACACGATCAAAAGAGCTCGAGAAGCCACAGCTTCCGCCGGAAAGTCGTGTCTTTCGTTGTCGACCGACGGTCCGGTCGTGGTGGTCAGAGCCTTACCTGGCCCTGATACGGGGCCCTGAGTGGGTGTCACGAAATCGTCTTGCAAGTCCTTGAGAGAAGGAGCCTTGTGTTAACTGGAAGACGATTGCGAAAACAATCCTCAAACGACCGAAATGGGTCCGGATCAGGGGACTCTCGGTTGCCAGCCAGAAAGGGAAACTAAAATCGTGCCGCGTGGTCGCGAGGTCAGGTCGTTCGGGGGCGGCTAATACACCTGGAATTGTTTAGTCTTCGAAAGAGGGTCAATAAGAAGAAAAAAAAAGGTGAGAGCCAGAGAGAAGACAGTGGTGCGCTGCAAAGACCGAGACTGTCTCCGACGATAACGATGGCCCCGTGAAGCTTGTTTGCTGGACGTTCATTTAATGAGGCAAATTAAGTAGCTATTTATATAAATTGACAGAAACGAGGCAACGGGAATCTGCTCAAGAGGGCTCGCGCCCGTGGTCGAGGACACGACTATCTCGATCGAAAGTGATTAAACGATGCGAAAAATGTGAAAACAAATCCCTGTAATCGGTGTTGGGATTCATTGATTCCGTTTACCTACCGGGGTATGGTATCTTCATGCATATTTCACTAAGAAGATCCTCTGAGGTACATCGTTGTGCGGATTGTGCGTGTATTAACCTTAATTTTTGGTTGGAGTGCTCCTTGTGGCTGCTATCCTGCTATCCCTTTTTATCGGTTTACATTATATAATGCTACAGGAAGAAATGTCATGGAAATCTGGGTCATCATGGTTATTCTCCGGAAATGGTAGAAAGTGAAATTGGCCAATTTACAATGTTCCCTCACACATGTTGGTGCGTTGATTTAAGAGCACTCCTACACCCCTAGCGCCAATACGCAAGGGGAAGGACACCGTATACCACCGCATGTCTGTGCGGTGATTTGCATCATGTCCTTGTGTCACCTCAGTACTCATGCCGACCGGTGCTGGACATTTTTCGTTGTGTTTTAATCCGCTCACCTGCTCCCAGTCGCCTTGTTGCGGAACCGTAAACTTTACGTTCCGCAGTAAACACACACCCAAAGGCACCGTGAAACCGCCGTGTGCGTGAACGACATTGACGTAGGATTGAGGACCAAAATTGATCCAAATTTTTAAAGCTCTCCTGTCCTGTCCTCCTTCACCAGTGTCACTCCGTGAAAAGGTCACGCGAGCATCATCGGTGGTAACAAGGTGTGAAGGAATGGGTGGGGGGCAAAAAATTGTACGCGCGCGCGTGTGTGTGTGTGTGGGTTGCGAAAATTATGCAAATGTCACCCGCGGAAAGGTTGTCGTGTCATCGTCGTCCTTCTAGTCGGCCCGGTAGTCGGATCGGTCCTTTGCAAGGGAGGTAGCTAAGGGAAGGCAACGAAATAATCGAGTTACCATCGAGGCTGCGCGCCTCACCTCAGCGCTGAGCTGGAACTGGGTGGTTGCTAGGTGACACGAGCTTTCGGTAATAGGATCGGCAGAAGCGGAGCGACGTGAAAGGAGCGTGGTGTGTCTGTCTTATCGATCGTCTCCCGGTTACCCGATTAAGCCCCGAGGGCACTACGGGCACTACGGCTTCCGAATTAAGCAGCCCAGGCATGGGAGCCCAAAAGGTTCGTCATATTTTCATCTTTAAAGCCATAAAAAGTTATTGACGTCTTTGCGGCGGAGGTCCTCTCTTTTCCCCGGTTGTCGTAAATGGTTGAAAGTTATGGAAAAGGTTCACGTTGCGTGTGTTGCTGTGGTCCTTGGTCGAGGCAGAAAGCTTTCGGTGTTGCCGCGTCACCTAAGGTAGCCTCGCCAGTGTCTCCTTGGGGACTCCGTGGCCAAATGAACGACAGGCGGAGGGCAGATTCACCTAGTGTCCTAGTGTAGAAGAGGCTTTATGAGCTTTTCCAACGGAATACTCCATGCCAAGACTGCCGGTTTCCACCGCGAAGTTACGGCTTAAATACGGAGCAACCCAACATCCTAACCGGAGACTGACTGGCTTAAAGATCGATCGGCCGCACGTGAAGTGTTTGGTGGTGGTGGCGTGTTGGCATTGGGGTTGGAAAATCGATCGAGCGGCGAGTACCCGTTTGGGTGTCTTCCGATGGCGGTACTACATCTGAATGTCGTACAGCCGACAGTGGCCTGTTCCTTCTCGGTTGCTTACGACGGGGTCGCATCCTCGAAGTGACATTTTGGAGTTCACTTGTGAGTGTGTGTGATCTTTTTTTCTGGCTTTTTTTTTCAACGCAGTTGGCGTTTGACATTGAACGAAAGACCAGGACGTGGTGGGGAATGGTGCGCGGGAAAAGCGCAGTCGTGCCCGGGCGGCCATGCTTGGTGTCGATGGCGATGGCGACGAGAATTGAAAGTAAAAGTTTAATATCAAATACGTGATGGAGCCATTTCCGGGGTCGGAATTCGATTTTCAATGTGGCGAAAGAGTGGGGCATGAGAGGTATGAAGGTGAAAATGGGAAGGTGAGCTCTTCGATATTGGCGTGATTGGGTGTAAAGTTTACCGAACCTTTTTTTTCTCCTTTTGCAATAAGAAAGCTGATTTGGGTTATCGAATAGATTATCATAAATTAATCTGACGCGACAGTTTGTACGCGTCTTTGTTAGTGACTGGTAACTGTTGTTCCTATTTCCTAAACTATTTTTAAAATCGTTTT
>NC_064874.1:16807091-16829591 GCF_943734745.1 Anopheles darlingi | reverse complement strand
ATCCTTGCCAGCGAGTGGAAAGGAAGAGCATTTGCAACAGCAGAAACAACAACAACAGGAGCAAAAATTCAGACGAGAGGTAGCAGCAGCGACCACCAGACACGGTAGGGGTTGGAAAGTTTGAAAATTTATGATTCTTTTGTCATGCTCAATCCCACTCGGTCCTACACGGGGTTTCAGGTATGGCATGGAAGTACACTAATGCCACAGCGTTCGGCTGTACGGAGGTGGTCTTATTAGCTGAAAGTTTAATTTAACTTTACCGAGAGCCATTGGGATGCTGGAGTAAAGGTGACGCCGAACCGGCTGGCGGACTAGCAAGTTGACACACGCCTGAAGTGCTGAAACGTATGGCATTTGTGTATGTCGGTGCTAATTGGTGTCTGCCTTGTCGGCTAACATTCCAAGCCAAAGCTTTCAGTGCAAAAGTTTTTGTGGGATTTTTGCATAAACGAGTACGAGCACAAATTGATGATTAGCGTTACCAACGTGAGGAAAACTTGTTTGCATTTCAGCGTACGCATGTCCATTTTGCGAAAGTCACTTGTTTGGTTTGGTTTGATGACATTTTGATGAAAAATAATTTGCTGGCAAGAATATTACATGTCACTTATCGTATTTCCAATATTTCAAAACTAAACCTAGAATTAAGTTGCAAAGCTCTTGCTTCATATTTCCGTTACATCATTGAAGGTGAATGAGGCGATAGGATTTTGTTTTATTAATTCTAATGAAACTTTGTGTCTAGAGTTCAGTTTTGTCTTACCGTTGCTCTCGCACTGTAGACTAGAGTCTGGCCGCTGGTCATCTTGGGTGTGGTGTCCTATTTGAAAAGAGTCACCAAACTGTCGTAAAGTTAGATCGCCAATCATTGCTGAAGGATGCCGAAGGGTCAGCAAAGTCTCAACGAGGGGACCTTCGTTGAAGCTGACGTCTTAACTAATGACTCGAGCGCACCGGTGCCGGTGCCATGTCTCTCAATTGACTTTTACCTCCAGATCTGGCAGGTAGTAGACCATACCGGAGCATGGGGTGATGGGATGGTAACGCCTTTAATCACCCTTCGCACTTTGCTGGGTTCTGGCTAGACGTAGTTTTCTCTTCTCTGACGTGAGCCTCGATGAATGCTGACTAAATGGAGAAAGTTTGATAAATATTTTCAATTAGCTATCGGTAGGCAGCAGCCCAGTTGCTGAAGGCATTGAAATGAAGGTGTACTAAACATCTCCTTTGACAGCATAATTTGTCTAATGAAAAGGCAGCACTAAAGCCGGCTCTGTCTTACAGCCGGCCGGCCGGCCGGCAGCAAAATTCTAGGCATGCCAGCATTGGTTTTAGGATGTTTTTTTTCAGCGGAAATATATTTCAACCAGTTCAATGAGTTCATGAATAACAATGCCTTTTTCTTTCGTGTTCCCTATTTATCCCACAGGTAAGCCGCGGTAAGCTGAAGGCCCGATGCTCACCGGTTCGAAGATTGATTCGGCTTTGTGTGGTGCGTTCTTGATGTTGGCGATGGTACGTGATCGATATCGTCAGTGCGTCATCTTCTTTGATTCTTTGAGTCTCTCCGGGCAGGTAAATTATGTACGCCACGATCGCGAACCTTGGCATTGAAATCAGCAAGTGTTTGGTGGCTGATGAAACGTTTTGTGCTTTGGGTTTTTCGTTTTCTTCGTTTTTCACTCCTGCTCTTTTCTTGATAATGTTCCAAGCAAAGGAGAAAAGTTCTCGGAATGCTTAATTTAAATCCTGCTGTTTAAGCTTGTTCAACCGATGCATACGCATGGTGAATAATCAATTGATCTTTGCCTTAATTTATCGGGACAGTTCTTTTTGTGTGACTGCTTCTTGAGCGTTCAGGGACACACGCATTCAGGGTTTGTAGATCATATTAAAACTGGTAAAAACGATAGTCGTTTTCTAGAATTGTGTTTTCTACGACGACTTTTTCTACGTTCGAAACGACTTATTGTATTGTTTGTTCACTAAAATAATGTAAGATAATAACATGGAAGTGATGCGATGAACACTTTTGAGCTACACATGAAAAAAACTTTTGTTACAACTTTCTGGTAACTTGTAAAATAACACCATCTCAACAGAGCTGCAACTTTTTGTAAAATCCAATTGCTATGCTCACTAACCTGCTTACCTTTTTCTATTTGAATCTCTCAAACTTCTTTACTCGAAAGAAAAGTATTCTTTCGATGAATTCGGGACACGTGGTCTTGAAATTAATTATTCCTGCTATGTTTACGGCAAACTTTACTGGCATCAATCTCACCTTGCGGGTACCTGTTCATTGTTGTGTTATTCATTATACGGCAATGAGTTCATTGTTTTGGAAACATCACTTTTTCCTTTTTTCCTTTGAGCAACATGAAATGAAAAGCTCTTGCCTTGGCGATTGGCCACATGTAGGATTGAAACTCGGGAACGTGTTTTGCAAACCTGTCGAAGGTGTGGAAAGTATTGTGCATGCTAGGAAGTTTCTTCCTGTTTCTCCCGGGTTGCGGTAACTTTAGCAAAACCCAATACCGGGGTTTCGCCACCCTTCCCAAGGAACGGCCCGGTCTTCACTCACGCGTACCTGCAAGCTAAGTTGATGATAAATTTAATGAAATTAAAGGTGAAAATAATGAACGGTACGTGAACGGAAAACCGAGAACCACCAGTGAGCAGCGAGCGATTTTGCTCGCTTGGAACGCGTCGCGTGAAACGCGTAAACTCACGTAGCCGTAGCGTAGCGTGGGCCCTCCTATAGCGTATACCAATGATACACCCTTTTTTATTTTATTTCAAGTTAGATACGGTTCGATGCTATGAACGTGAAAATTCTATCACGAAGGGTTGGCATGAAAAACGGGCTTGAGTAAAGCGCACGGCCAAATGGAAAACACCGGAACACGAATGTTTGCATTTCCGCCATTGGCAGACAGCTGACGGACGTCGGCTATGCCACGGGTTTTTCGGATTTTTTTGGATTGGTATTGGATTTTGCCGAACCAACCCTTACGCTGAGCGCTAATAGAATTATTAGTAAAACGGTGAAGCCACCATAGAATTCGTGTCCAAAAGTCCAATGTTCGATTTGACAAAAGAACGAATTTTGATCGAAAAACTATGTTCCACTTCTCAAATGGGCGTATAAGCTGGCTCGCAGAACACGCAGAACTAGTTTGAGCATTGCTACTAGTTAGAGCATTGAGCAGATTAGATGCGGGTTTCACCTTTTGCGAAAAAATAAGTAAATCTATTATAATTAAATCCACCCAATCGCCTGTGTGGTACGGAATGCATTTCCGGTTCTTGCATACCGTCGAAATGGAATTTCATTTATTTCCATCCAATTAAGAGCTCGTGCACCAGTTTTAAAGTGGAATTTGTGGCTTAGTTCAAACCGAATGGCATTGTTTGTGGTATTTCAGTGCGGAATGATGGCAACGGCGAGTGTGGCCGGTGCTAATGGATCAATCTGCGTTGCATAATGACGTATTCAAATCGATCGCATTAGCACTTTTCGTGGTTTGCTTCTGCCGCGTATGTGTGAGCTGCGAAATGCGAATCATTGAGTCATGGTTTTTTTCTAATTTCAAAAGTTTACCTCGATATCAGTGCGCTCTATATAATGGACATCATTGCTCTCGAGTTTCGCTGCTAGTAGTCTTCCCGATATTCTTCGCCATCAGGAAGGATGCATCCGAGGGATTCGTTATGCTGATGAGCTTTATCGGTGCGGAGCATATTTTGTGCCTCAGTTAATTTTTATCATCCCGAGAGACCAGAACACACGATCGATCGTTTCTTCGTTTCAATTTCGAAGGAGGGGTCACCAGACTCAATACAACCCGGATGGCAGATGAATTCTGGCATTAGGCGAGAAGATTCTCGTAAAAGTTTACTGCGTTTAGATGAGTTTCTCCACCAATCGGCCAGACCGATGGTGGTGCTGGGAATGTGGACTCTCCGAGGGCATCATAATCAAAAATTCCTTCACCATCATTATCCTGGATGCGCGCGCGTGTTGATGGTGGAGCGGATGGGATGACATTTTAGTACCATTTTGATGAACCCTCGCACGGGGGAAAGGGAGGATGGAGTTCATTGCTAATCTCTCTGCTTGTGCTCTCCATCAGTTTTTATTGATTCCGCTCATCTGACGCAGAAGGAGAAACGATTTTTAATTTCATCAAAAGAGACCAAAATGAGAATGCTTAAGGGTGGAACGTTATTTCTTTAAGACGAAGCCAACGTTGCATACGTAGTTAGCCGTTTGTATTTGCACCAAATTGTCATCTATTGTACTTCTGTTTGGTGTTCTCTAATGGTTCTAGAAGCACCCCCTTAACCATTCCGAGAAGGCTCGTCATTCGATGATATTTCAATGATATGTACGTGCCAGACGAGAAAACCTCTCTAGGGCACTAGTAAAATCTCAGCTCACGATTATCGTCGACTGATTATCAGCATGGAACCGGTAAGCCGGTATCCGGTACAACATTCGCTTGTTAGCCCGCCAACCAGCAAGCAAGCCAGGTTGTGAGTTTTTCGGCGAACGTCACGCTTGTCGCATAAAATTGATAGTTGTTTATTCAATTAGGTTGTCTATTGAACATAATTGGCATATCGTGGAAGCCCGAAGCCGGTGTTGGAGAGCAGGAAAAGCAATCTTCGGGAGTGCCGCGCTACTGAAAAGAGGAATCTGGTAATGGGTTTGCATAAATTAGCCGTACACGCTAAGTGTTGTAATTGCAAACTGTATCTTGCCGTTTGTTGTATCAAACATAACAAAGCATCAAACCATCAGCATTATCTAAACGGGATGAAACAATGGTAAATGGCGGGGGAAGCACCTGGTACACGGTCAATGGCCTGTTGACGAGATAGATGTGGTTGAAATGGGTTCAAACGGAAGAAAGCACGTTCCACGAGGGCCCCGGGGCTTAGGCCCTGCCTGCTTTCCTACTGGCCGACTCATATTTATGTTGCACGTTTTCGGTTAACCTCCTGCCTAGCCAATCCTGCCCACCAGATACTGCTGGCGCCGAACTGAGATCGAATTCTATTTCCAGACCGTGTCGTGACCGTAGTCGGTGGTGGATGGTAACGCAAATAAACATCTAACGACTACTGGAGCTCCAGTTTCCTAGAATCCAGCCGCTCGTTTATTGTGCCTTTCACTGGACTATGCTAGCAAACGGAATGAAATAGGGAGAAAGAGAGAGAGAGAGAGAGAGAGAGAGAGAGAGAGTGGAAATCCTAGTCTCGACGCTTAGTTTGTGTCCCGGACGACGTGCCCTATCCCAATTTGTACCGAGATCCCCAGCAAAACAATCCGGTCCCGGTGACGACCGGTCCCACGACCATCCGTGACCACGGTCCACGCTCTAGACTCCACTACTCATCACGTATTCACGTGCTGCACAGCTGCTGCTGCCACACACCCGCTACAAGATCCTGATCCTAACCGGTAGCCAGCATTCGTCCCAATTTGGCGAATCCTTTTCCCCAGTTCCCCAGAAAACTCTAGGGCTCTGACGTGTCCCAGGGCTACCGATCCGGGCGACCCGAACGGATTTGCAGCTTTTGCAGCAGAGAAGAGAGGTCAGCCGTGCTTGAAGTTCGGTGAATCGAAATGTAGAACTCGGCTAAATGGTTCGAGTTTTCCCGGGCCCAGGATTCTTTGGCGCTCCTCCGGGAACAGCCCCTCGGCCGGAGGAACAGCTCATTGCGCTCCATTCATATGCAAAGGAGTCACGTCGGTTTCATCAACTTCAGCTGTCCACGCGCGAGCAGCACTAGAAAACCTCGAAAACTTTCGATTGGTCTAATTTCGAAACCAAAATTTCGTCCAATTTTTACTCACGCTGGTGTTGGTGTGGTGGGTTAAGCCGTTCGGTTCACGGGCTAGGACCTCGGGATGTGGCCACATTTGTGAAGTGAATAAAATTAAATTGGGAATTTAATTCCTACACCCAGAGGGGAGGGCTCGATGACCAGAGTGAGTCCGCTGGCTCGGATTAGACTCAGGGCAGAGGTCACACTGCACAGTGTGTGTGACGGGCGGGAAATGAATTTTTGGTGCAGTAATAAATCTATTTGCCAGCCTTCTCGACCTCGACTGGTCCTTTCTCCCTTGCTCTCGCCACTCTCCTGGTATACTAGGCATCCGGTGTCTCCGCTTTGGCGCCTGCGGAGCTTGCGGTTAACCCGCTTGGAGAACACGGACCGCTTCGGTTGCTAGACGACCGGCACAGCACCACACCTGCGACACACCGAGTCTGCAATAGACTCGGCCGGGTTTCCGAGTATACCGACAGCTCTCCTTTACGCTCTTCGACGCTAGACGGTGACGCTAGAATATATTGGCGGGATGGTCCTCAGTTGTGGGCCACCCCCTTGCCAGAAGGGGGATTCTCCTCGTTTTTTGTCCGGGATTTTTGGTCCGAGGTTTGTGGACACGGAGAGGTAGGGTACCGACGGACGAGGGATGGGCACATTTGGTAGAAAGTTTTCTTTGGTTTCGCTTCGCTTGCCCCCATTTCGGAGGTCGTTTTGGGACTGGGCGATATGCGCCGAGGATGCGCAGAAGCCGATCGAAACAATTCCGCTTTTTCAAAGTCCATTTTACACTTGGTTTTTGGGTGGGGATTCCAAACCGGTGTTCGCTGAGTGTGTGGTCGCTACAACGGTGCTTTAATGTGGAGCACAGTGCGCGGTACGCCATAAGTCGATTAAGGAGCTTTAAATGAGGAGATCTTTCAGATTCGGGTTCTGCGCTCGATCCGTCTGTAAGGAGTTTACAAATTTATTTCATTTTGGAGGATGCTCTGCATTCACTTTTAGGCATTACTATCGTACATTACACTGATTGAAACGCCACTACCTGAGTGCCCCTGTCAGTGTCCGAACCGGTCTATAGACATATGAAAATCCTTTTCAACGCTCTCTGCTTCGTTCACTCGGCGCATGCACGTCCCCATAATCCTCACTCGCTCGCCGTTATATGTTCCAATTTTAATCCGCTTTTTCCAAGCCGATACAACGATGTCCGTGGTGACGGGTCCATGGGTGGCACAGACCAGAGCGGTCCCGCTGCTGGTGCTGACTGCTAGTAGCAGCAATCAGCAGCAGCAGCAGCAGCATCAGGTGTAGAGTCGCAATCTCACAACGGAAACGGTGACATGTGGCAAGGCGAGGTGGCAAGGAGGCGGGGTGCGCGGACACGGGGACGAAATAAATGTTCACCAGCTGCCGTTACAAATGAATGGCGACTGGCGGAGGATCCTGGAGCTAAAAAAAAAAAATACGGAGAAGGGAACGGATACTTTGGAGACACTTTATCCGACGTGGACGTGGTGGTGGCTGCTGCTGATGGACACCGGTGCCCGGATGGTCAACCGGAAACGGGCACGACGATGGCAACGAGAAAATGAAACCGTATTTCCGTTCCGGATTACTCTACATATCGGAGTGGTGGTGAGTGAGCTTCGGTCGTCTAGGTGATTCGCGGCGCAGGTTCCGGTTGGCTAGACTCCCGGGTCCCGGTTCCCGGTTCCGGAGATCCTTTTTTGCTCTTGTTACTGCGCACTGCCAGCCAGTGTGGCCCATCTGCTAGCTTCATCATCGGACACAAAAAGTCAGCCAAGGACCGGGAGTGTTGTTATCCGGCGCAAACATGGTGCCGTTGGCGATCTGTTGTTATGGAAGGGTTTTCCGGTATGGCTTTCATCCTGGCCCATGCCCATGGTGACGGGTTTAATCGTATCGTACACAATGCTAGCCCAAAGGTTTTTCACTTACATTGAGCACCCGATAGCGTTTGTTTTGATGAAATGTTTTGTTACGCTCTCACAGGCATGTTCTTAGCCTCGATTGTTTTGCCGTTGATGGATGTGTGTGTGTGTGTGTGTTCCAGTTGTGATTGATGTGGGCTCAGAACGTGTCTAACTACAAATAATTCTAAATACCAAGTCATTTCCTGAAGAAAGCAAACTTCGATGAGAAGTAGGATATCCGCAGTCAACCGTAATGAGAATTACGGACCCCCTAGTAGTAGACCTTCTACATTCATTCGCTATCGCCTCAAAATAAGGCGACACATTCTCTGCCCTGAGTGGCTTCAGTCATTTCTGCTGGCTACCGTAAGATGTCGCAAGATTGATCACTCTACTCGTTCGTCCGATTTTCCCAGGATGTCGTGCTGGTGTTGCTGCTGCTGCTGCTGCTTGGCGTAAAAAGTTTGCCGACGCGTTTGAGCTTGCGTGAAATTTCGCGGCAACAACTGCTGCCCCAAGAACGCCAATTTATTTCATGGTCGGAAGTTGTGCATGTGAAATTTGGCGTGGGTAATAAATTGTAATACCCTGCTCACGGCGCAGGGAACCGGAACCGAGACCCGGTAGGTGCTTTGGTTTAGTGGCCATATGTGAGATTTATTTGCAGTGTTTCTTATAATGCTTTGCTGATGAAGCTGATGCGAAAATGGCTAAAACTTGAACGGAACATGGTATTGTAATTTTAAAACAAGAACGATAGCGGTGGCCCCTATATAACTATTACACCGCTAATCCTGTAATGAAGTCGTCCTTTGCCGACTGTCGGATAATCCAACGGATCTCAGAAGTCAAGGGTACGCAGTTAATTTCAATTCGTCGCAATGAGCAATGGCTTTAGTTCACGTTTAACATTTTACCAGTAAGAAAGCACATGGATCAATGCCTAATTACGGTCATAAATCCTTGTTCAACTCCGCAGAGACTCACTGGCACACCAACCGAACGAACGAGCGAAGTGGTCCTATCTTAGGTCGAAAACTAGAAGACCAAAGGATACTCGTTCGCCAAATTAGCAAATGTTAGGTTCCGCTGATATGTGGACGAGTTGCCTTCTGTGTGCGAAACCTCTCACTCTAGCAGCATCAAAAGAGTTTTAAGGAAGGACGTGCTGTGTGTGTGTGTGTGTTTGCCTATGGCGCACACAATTTGTGGGACCACTTTCACTCGCATGGGCTGGATATGATGAAACCGTGTGTAATCTTATGTGAATTATGGTCAAAGCGACCTTGTTTCTCCTCCATTTACTGGGCAAATTCTTTGCGGTCTTGCCTTGGGTGATGAAATAGTGAAACTTTTGCGCACAAGAATTCCCCCTCCTCCTAAAAGCCCGACAAAAAGGACCTCCCGGTCCAACGTGGGTCCTACACGAACCCACACACACTCACTCTACTGAACCTTCTCAAATGTGCGTGGGCTCGGGAAAAGCGCTTCCAGTGTGGGAAGGCAGCAATGGCGGGCACCAGCTTTGGTCGCCATAAATATTTGATTAAAGAGGCAAAGTTTGGTTGTTTGTCGGAGAGCGAGGGAGAGAGGGAGAGAGAGAGAGAGAACGAGAGGAATGATGCCGGTACCGATCCGCAGCCGACGCGAGGATAGGTGGAGACAATCCTGCTAAGGACGGAACTCAAGGATAAGTGTCGGGGAGAGATGTGACGAACTTATGCTTACATACATGCATGCATACGTGAAGCGCTCTTGTCATAGGCAATTGGCTGGAAAGTAATTGTTTTGGCCGTACTTTCCGAAAGCCTCACATGCCGGTCTCTAAGCCGGCCAAGAACGATATTACAAGTGAACGGATGAAATGGTTTACTGCTGACCAGCTTCTGCACGCAATGGGCGAAGTGAAGGTTTCGAGAAAGCAATAAAAGTTAACAAACTCTACAGCTCGGAGCTCGAATGGACTGCACTTCTCGGGCGCTCGGGTTTTAGTTTCTGCAATTCACTCACCCCGAGTGCTAGATTCTCCTTTTTCGACCATCGCATCTTGAGCATTTCTTGAGCGTAATTTAAAAGCCTTCCTCCTTCCAACGGAAAAGTTAATCATTGGGAGCTCGCAGTTTAATTGCATTTCCCCTGCCGCTTGCTCAAAGAAAACTTGTTCAAAGATGTGATGCGGCCAGTGTACGGTACACTTGCTACAGATGATACGATGATATCTTGATCTTACGCCAGCTTCACAAAAGGCAACGGCAAGAAGTAGGAACTTTGTAATAGTCTATTTGCGAGTGAACTTTCCATCGACACGGGTCACTATAGGGACTGGGATACAATGTTTCGTGTCAATATCGTTTGACTTATTATTCTTGAAATGGTGGAATCGGCAGCGTTAGGGACCTTTTCGCATGTTCCAACATTAACACGTTCACCGGTATCGCCAAACGTGTGCCAACACAATCGAACACGCAAAGCACCGCGGTTGCTCTATCGCGCTTCTTACTTATTTGTCATTTCGGTACATCGTTTTATCGTGCCAAAGTGTTACAAATCACGATTTGAATCTCAACACACCTCGATTTGCTTCTCACCGTTGGTGAGACGCGTGCAGCACACGTGAAAGCTCACCAGCCGGCCAAGAAGTTCGTTAGCGTCGTGGCTATACCGCTTAACGAAGCGGCTCCCCCGAAACGGAAGCAGTCGGATGTAGCACGAACACGGCCACCGGTCGTGTCGGTTTTATATGCCATGAATGGCGAATCATCTGGAGCATGATGCGCGTTGAATGAGTGGGTGAAGAAGGGGGACTCGAGGTTGTTGTCATGAGAGAAGGATGGAAGGAAGGAAGGAAGTGAGCATTTCCTGCACGAGTCGCTACGCTTCGTGACAAGCGCCACTAAATTATTTAAATCTCTTCATGGGCTGTGGTCAGGTCAGGGTAGCGAAATGTGACACCGGGGGAATCAGTTCGTCCAGATTCCTCCAGGTCATCAAAGCGTTTCCTCAGGAGATGTTACGGATCTCCACGAAACATCACCACACTCGCACATGCCGCTTGACCTTGGCACGTCGGAATTATGGGGTATTGGTGTTGTTGGTTTGCTGGGCATACCAACTAGCTTAGTGGTGATGATCTAATTCGTGGTTATCGTGTCCTTTGAAGCTTGTATGGAGAGCGTTGTAGCATTTGTTTGAGCACAGTTTTGACACGTTTTCATGGTGTTAGTTCAACTATTTATTAACTTATGAGGATCCTTAGGTTGACTTAGGATACCTAACATTGTATTGCAACATTTAAAAGGTTTTTGTGGCCATTCTATGAGACAATTCTATTCCATTTCGAATTAGAATTCACACAATGTGCTGGATTGAATTTTTCCATTCTCTTTTGTCACGTATCCATTCAACTCTTCTACCAACTGCAGGGGAATGCAATAACGCTATAAATGCATTACTTGTCTAGTTTTGATTTATACTTTACCGCGTCGAAGCCGCAGTACGACCAATGGAATTTATAATATCACTCCCGCATAGCGCGAAAGCATCATGCAAATGGCGAACGCTCCCGTCATGACGCACACCTCCTGTTCCTGTTCCAACAAGCGGCACTTTGAAGTAATTCGATGATTGTTATCGACGGCGCAAGCATTTGTTGGAGTCCTCTTTTTGTGGAAATACGTTTGATGCATCGATTTGACGTGTTATGCGGCTATGGAGAGTAGTTCTAAAGTGCCGTATCCCGTGGTTTTACCATTGGAGTATTGCCCCTTTCAAAAAGGGACGAGCGACTGCATACTATTTGATCATTTTGTTGGCGCTCGGGATACGGTGCATTGAACTGCAAATCGTCCGGAGGATTTGGAATGTTTAGAACCCGGTGCATGGGGAGCGTATGGGGAGAAGCAATAAAATAGATTCCACTGTCGAGTGGTATCACTCCACTGGTAATCGCTGGCATGCTGTACCCGAACTCTGCAAAATGCAGTTGCATCCCCCGTTGGGGGAACTACTACAACGGAACGGAAGCTAACAGCACACTAGTGCACGTTACTCCAACCAAGACCAACTATCCGGTTGTAATTTCAGCTTTAACAACGGAAGAGATCTTCTGTCTTCCCTTAAAGAGCTTCACGTTCCTCTCGCCGATGTCATCTCCAATTATGCATTAATGCTTACCGTCCCTAGCGGGAACCAGCAGTCAGATCCCTGGCAACAGCGTCGGTGGTGTGTGTGTGTGTGTGTGTGTGTGTGTGCATTGTGTACTGCACGCATTATAATTATTATCTTTATCGTAATGATGATTATTGTAATTTGACGGACTGGCTCGATGCGAGACAACGTCCAACGTTCGACGGAGCTCTCGCCCACGCACGCAGTTCCGTGTTGTGTAATGCGCCCGAGTAAAGTCCGAGAGTCCACCGATGTGTGCATCATTATGCTGCACAATGCCTGGGTGGAAGAGAGTGTTCAGTCGGGGTCCCCGTAGGAGATGATTATTAATTCGGTCATAAAGTAAATTGACCCCTTGTGGCGCGAGCAATATCGTCCCGTTGGGAACCTTCGAGCGGGAATGCTCAAATGGTTTATGGAGGCCCCGGACCGAACGGACCAACGCGTGTAGGTGGCTGACTGACTGGCTAAGAGGAAGAGGCATTTCTTTTCTTCATTCCCGGGCCCTAGCAATACAGCTGCTTCATCTTACTACATTGAAACAGTTGATGCAGAGCACAGATATAAAGGGGCTGGGGGGCATTTGTCCAACTGTCGCTGGCCCTTCACAAAGTCCGTTCGTGGCGCTGCCCGTGGGTGGTAATGATCGAGAGGCTGCTGCCACACCGGACCCGGGGGGAAACCGCGGAGACCTGCGGTCTATTACTAATAAAATAAACACTTTTTCATGATGGCGTAACCGCTCGGGGGAAAGTTGGAGTCCATTGTTGATGTTCGCGCTGACGCGCCCAAAAAAAAGCAACACCTCCCGATGCATCAGACCAGAAACTGCAAAACACAAACCAGCAGCAGCCTCAGCAGCAGATTGTAATGCAAATGCAAATCACGGCTGTTCGGCTGTTCAGCATCGATGGTTTAGGAATTTCGTTTATTCGAAGCAAAAAACGCCACAGGTCGGCGTTCCGATGGCGTTTGGGCTGGGGCGTTTCGATCGATCTCTGGTCTGGGTGCATTAATTGCAGGCAGGGAAAAAGGGAGGGTTTAATGCTTAATTGACCATTGAAGTGCCGGATTGGGCCGCGTGGCGTTCAATAATGGTGATTGGGGAACCCCCGTTTGTGTGTTTTGTATGCAGTTCCGTCTGCTACCTCGGCGGGGCGATGATGTGGCGAATGTGAATTATGACGGAAATTGCCGTGTGTGTGGGGTAATTTAATTAGGGGAATGAATTAACTGCCACGGTGCGCCGCGTTGATTGAACATTTTGTTAGTTTGATGTGTTTTTTTTATAATCGTTTTTGTTGGTTTCGCGTTGTGTTGGTTTGGTTGAATGAATTATGTGTGGCTTGCGCCACTTTGAATCGCAAATGAGGCTGGCATTGTTACTTTGTATGACTTTTTAGACAAACACTACGGCGTTGTGTAAAAACTCACTTTCACTCGATGTGTTTTTCCACGTAGCTCCATTTGTGCAGATAACTTTCTTCGCGATTCCATTCAACGGTTCAAATGTATCAAGTGTATGGTTGCATAATGCTTAATTTGATTTGTAATGAATTGTGTTTTTTTTGTTTATTTTTGGGCGATACCAGAGGTAGTCAAAGTAACTTTAACTGGAAGAAACATAATTATTACCGGGGGATCTGGACATTTTTCAAATGTAAAAATGTATAAATATAATATAAAAATGTGATATCCACGATTTTCAATCCAAAAATACGACTCAACTTGTTAAAGGATGAGTCTTCTACATGATTGAATACAGTAGTTGGATTGTAACATCGTGCTCAATCCAATAGAAAAAGTAAGATGAAATTATTACAAACGTATGCTTTAAATGAGCTACTGATTAATATTTTACACCCTCACCCTATTTGCAAATTATTCACATTGCAAGACGCGTTTTCCACGATACTCTCTTCATTGTAACTATCAAAATAAAATGTTTAGCTAAACGCATATGTTATGCTAACTCCGTTCTCTTTGGGTTTAATAAAATAAACTCGTCACCATCACCATCACTCACATACGATTTGCAATTCGTACAAATACAGAACACATTGCGTCCTAAATGGCTTTCGAAAATCGATTCCATCGAGCACGACCTGATCAACATCATCTTACGCATGCTGGAGTACGAGAAAAGTACGAAAAGAATATTTCCCAAAAACCATCGCTCCCCCTCGCCAGGGACAGGCACAAATCTGAATAATATTTCAATAAAAGTCATCGATTTATGAAAATTTATACCAACTGCCGAAAGCATTGCGGCGGCATTGCGGAGCGAAATAGAAAAATAGAAAATCCGGCATTTCCCCGGCGTTCTAGCGCAACTGCATAGCATCAAGATTACAAGACACTCCTTTTGGTCTCACTTTGGTAGCGTACGTTTGCTTCACGTTCACACGTTTGTCGTGATAAAGCGGTGGATGCATTGTAGGTCTCCCCGGAGTGGCATATCGCTTTCGGTCTCGTAATCGATTTGGATGAATCACATCCAATCGAGAGAGAGAGAGAGACAGCGCACGAGGAGGATCCACAGAGCACCGTGCGGTGGGGCACGACATGTGTTTTCCTTTTTTATTGTACCCTCGACTCGGGTCCCCTTCCTTCAGCAAAGATTTGTGTATGTTAGATGTTCTACTTCTTCCACCTTCCTTTCCCCAAAGAGCCGCCAACTCCGTTTTCCCTCACCCGGACGTGTTGAAGCGCAATAAAATGATACCATTTCGATGCTTGTTACTGTTCTTGTTATCGTGTCCGGCGTTTCTTAAATCTTTACGCAAAATTGAACGCCTCCAGGCACCCATTTCGGGCCGGTTGACGATGTTCGACTGAACGTCTCGAAGGGGAGAGGGAAAGGAGGAGGCGAGCATCTCTCCGAAAAGTCGATCAATTCGATCTCGATTATCGTGCATCGTCTGCATGATTGGATTGGCGCGAAGGACAAATGGATCTCTTTTGTGGTTTCGAAAAAAAATACCGTTTAACGGTACCGATTTCGATCACGCCGGTTAATACCTTTTAATGAACAATGGATCATAAAGTTTTATGCCTCTTGACGAGCCGCATGTCAATGCGTGCACACGATAGGATAATCAATTTTCCTCCATAATATTCCATCCACAATTCTATTGTGAAGTTAACAGTTTTTTTTTTTTGGTTCGTTTCATAATCGAGGTCAAACGCGAAAAGGGGTCAAAAGCGAGCGCGAAACGGTAATCCAGTGTCAGTGATAAATTCCAACAAAATTAAATTGAACTTAATTTATTTATGGTACCACTGCGTGCTGATACCGTGTCTGATCCCGGTCCCGGAAACGATTATCGGCGGTATTAAAATGGGACCTGCGCGCTCGCTCAATGGGAAGTGCGTTTATGTGTGTGTGTGATCTTCCATCCATCCTCCGACGTGCCAGCGAGATGATGATTCGCGCGGGCGCTGGCCTCCAGTCGTTTCGGTTACCATGATGCTCGCAGATTGATGATACGGTCATGATGGAGCAGTTCTGCTCATCACCGCGCATCATATCGTTGGTCGAAGCGTTCGTTTTTGTTTTGTTTTTCTTTTCAAAGGAGTAAATTATGCTAATTCGACTTTATGAGAAGTCATTGCTGGGCGAGATCGGACCCAATCACACGAGCACGCACACCACCATCAAACGCCAACGCGGCAGCGCGGTTCTTTTATTTACGCGCCAACGGTTATGCACGCAAATGGCTGTTGATGGCATCTTTTAAGGGGTTATCATTGTGTTCCGGTTTTTGGTTTTTTTTAATTTAAATAAGAAACAGGTTGGTTGTGTTTATCTGTTTAGATGGATTAAATGGCGAGTGGGGGTTACCATCGTTTAAAGCCTGATCCACTAAACGTTTGTAGCCTGAACGTTGAACTCTGCTACTATCACAGAACAATCACGTTCTTCATCGTCGTTTGAGATTTTTTAGAACACTCATTATGTTTACACTAACGCTGGAATGTTTGGGAAAGTCATCCATATCCGGCTGCAGGACAATGCTGACCATGCAGATGATGTCCAAAGTGTGATGTTTGCATTAAGATATGCACATTCTATGATGTTTGCCTTAAACATAAATGCTCTTTGGTCCCAAACATCACTTTATAGCTGGAGATGTTTGTCCGATATGATAGTTGAAGTATTGGCTTGCCAGAAAGATAGCCAATATGTCTCTCACCTCAAAGACTACCAAAATGATTGAATGACCGCTGAAAATACCTTTTTCCTCACGAACCCATCGTGGGCATGTTAATGAAATACAAAAGCCCACGGAAGCTGCCTCACCATTTATTAACTGCGCACAAATCACAGTTTTTGTGATGATTTCGTTGATAACATCGCAAAGCATGGGGCAACGCATTCGATAGAGGCTCAGCATCAGCTATTCAAGACACGATGTCGTAACATTGCCACGCGGTTTACGAGAAGCTGTGTTGCCGCCGGGGTCATGTCATGAAATTTGATTTGTTTGCCTCAAACATCGTGACGCATCAGCAGCACAGCAAGTAGACAGTACGCAGTGCGAGCTATGATGTGCTGTGAAAGGATGCTTGATGCTTTCGAGACTGCTGCTCTCGCGTTATAAACACATCATTTGACGAAAGTACCTCAACAAGTGCATTCCACCTTCCACTTACCGCGCTCACTTCACGTCTCTCTTTGTGGTGCGGCCAAGCCGCAAAATAGAAACGATCCAAAAATATTCATCCTCCCGGCGATCCCGCGAAACGCAGTGACAGTGTGTGTGTCTGTCATCGAATAAGAACGCACGCCTTCAAGTGAAACCGCCTCTTTTGCCGTCATTTTCGACGTCATCAAGCGATCGTAAAAAAGCGTTAAAATATGTGTTCCAGTGGCTGGGAGTCTCGAGTGCGCTCCAGTCCGTTGCGTCCGTTCCTCAATCGATTCCGATTCCTGGCGCGCGCGCGCCCGCGCGATGGGCGTGTGGTAGGCGTATTATCGAATATTTATGAATATTTTTCTTATTGTTGCTGTTGTTGTTACTGCGGAACCCGGGGGCAGGGGAGGGATCGGCAACGCATCATCTGCTTCCCAAGTATCCGGTTGTACTCTCCGAGCTCCAAGCGGAAGGGTTCACCGAGTGCTGCGCCGAGGGATGGAGGTAAAGAGAACCGATTGTTTGCTTACAATCACAATCACTCCGGCGATGGCTGCGGGCAAAACGCCATCGCAACGCCAAATGATTGGAAAGGATTCCTTCTGCTTCCTCTTCCTTTCTGCTGTGACAGTTTGCGATTGTGAGCGAACGAAAAAAACGGCAAAAAGTGTACTCGCATCGCACGCACGCACGCACCGCACCGTATGCTAATGCTGCTCGGTATGCTCGGTCGTCGCGGTCATGTCCCGGGCCACAGCTGTGGTTGACAGTTTTCTGGTCCTTTTGCTCCCCTTACCCCAAAACATGCATCCGCCGCCACTTCCGCCATTCGATACAGAAAAGCGACGTCATCGTTGTCGTCACCATCGTCTTCCCAAACCCTGCGGCCCGTTCGCGGGGGTTACGCAATGTAGGCGCAACGGCGTTTGATAAAGCGAGATCATCCGTTTGCTCGTTCGTTATTGTTCGTCGACCTGAGGGAGGGGGGGGGGGTACTCTGGGGTACAAGAGATTGGAAAGAGATCTCCTTTTTTATCGCCGGGAAAGCGACGGATAGTAAGTGGTAACCGGTTCCCTGGTACGCGTGTTTTGGGTACTACTTGCTTTCGGAAGGCAACGGATGCCGTTGGCATCGCCGTTTTTGGTTGTTATCAAACACTGTTAAAGGGGGGAAAGAAATGTGTGTCAGTGCTGTTGACGAGGAGTGCGTTCGCGATGACGCTGAAAAACAGTGCTGAACGATGCTGAACGTTGGTGGATGTTACATTGAATCCTGGATTGAACAACCGTACACGAGGCTGGCGTAATGTGAAATTAAAGAGTGGGCTAACGTGTTTCAATATTTTTGGGGCATTTTTTACTTTATTTGTTTCCCTTTGATCAATATTTAAAAATTATATTGTTTGATTTTAAGATAAAATTAAAGCTAAACTGACTAAGATGCAGCAGTTCGATACATTTTTTCTGTGAGGCTATTTGAAGAGCCAGAAAACTGAAAACTATTGTAGAACTAAAAGTTAATATCAGAGCTTAAAGCTAATAATATTTGCAGTTATTACACCATAAAGGTTTCCAAATACCATGACAATGCTCACAAAGGGCCGCTTTTTGTATATCGAGTCATTTAATCGATTTCTGGTTCTGGTTTCTGATGAATAAATCTGGTACATAACAAAGAAATTTAGGAGGAACATTTCAGGGAGTTGTTAAATGATACTAAGCGACGCGCAAACGATTTCTAAAATTTAAAAGTGACGGAAAACAAACATCTAAACTCAAATTTATCCAAATCTAAACCCTAGAGAGATCCAAATCTAAATCTTAAATAGAGTCGCAAATGCTTCTTGAATTGCCCCTTCAAGTTGAACAGATTCCATTTAACAAACAAAACAGTGATCCATCCAATTGCTGATTGCTGTGGAAATTCATCTCGATCAAATCGATCAACGACGCTATCCAAAAACGGAATCTGTCGATCACGTGACCCAAAAGTGCCTTATTTGCTTCTCATTTGTACGCCCAACCGGTGTGCCTGTGCGCTAGATTGCCAAACATCTTAGCGACAAAGTTCGGGTCCGTCATGCCGCGGCACCGGTTTGGTGCCAAGTGGGTCAAATCATTAGCGAAACTTTTTGTCCGATCAAAAGCTCATCATCACAGGTCGTGGTCTCCAGCTACACACCGCACCGAAAGAAGGTACAGATTGCGGAACCACAATCGTCGCGTGTGGTGACCATCATCCATCAGTCGGCTCGTTTCCGGTCCCTGGTTTCGGTTTTCCTTTTTCTTCTCTCGTTTGGTCCTGTGGATATACAGGACCCTTCAGACTTTCCAATGAGCCAGGAATGTTTGCGTAAACACATCAATCAATCGACGCAGCGACTTGAGATGAATTGATGTCAGCTTCCGACGAGAGAAGGGAGCGCCCGGATGCCGAGTATCAGGGAAGTAGCAGCTAAATTTGGCTCCGTCTGCTGATTCGTGGTCTAGAATCTAGAAAGCCTGGTGTGGGTCGTGGTAGATTAGGGCGAATCGATTTATTGGATGCTGGTCGCCATTGGTTGGTCCCCCGGAAGAGGGTCTCCAACGTCCCACGCACCATCACGCACCACTTTTGTTTGTTGTCAACCTCTTACTTCCACGCTACTAGCAGCGACATTGACAGGATATAGGGGAGACATCGAAAGACGACGGCGGCTGGTTTCGGAGGTGAAAAATGGCGAACCAGCTGCCCGGGAGTTTCTTGTGACTTTGCTGCGACCGAAACATATGGACACTCAGTGCTCTGGGCCCCAGTTTTCTCACTTATTTCCCGGTGTGCCTTGATTTATGGTGTTGATGAAAGAATTTTGCTGCAATGTTTCGTGTCTCAGTTCCACCTTGCCAGGTCAGGTTCGGACTCGGGTTTGAGCGCAAGTGCCGCAACTCCGCAATCGAATCACCCGGTGCGTGAATGTCGTTCCCGATCGGTTCTGCGTGGGGAGCGTGCGGGGCGTTTTCATCATTTACCACACCCCGGCACATACCGGGGGGAGCGTTGCCCAGTGCCCCAGAAGCAACTTTATCTATAAATCAAATTGATAAAAGTTTTGGTAGAAAATCAAATTTGTGTTAATGGATTTATTTGCTTTCTCGGGGTTCACGTCGGCCCAGGTCGGTTGGTTGGGACCGACCGAGGTTTTTGAGTTTTTCTTTTTCTCCTTTTTACACCCTCCCAACCCTCATTGACATCGGGTGCGATTGTGAGTGAAAGTAGACATTGTTGGCGGAGGTTTTTCTTTCTTTCTCGTTTTTCGGATCCCTGATTTTTCGCTTTTTCATGACGCTCAACTTGACGCTCCTGATAACGAACCGTGAGCCTAAGGAGGGAAAATGGTGGAAAATGGTGATGATTGAGTGCTTCTTTCGTGGCGGAAGTAATTCAACTTTGACGACAGTTTGCTGTGAGACTGTCTTGTTTTGCACTCCGGGCATTGTGTTTTGTCAAAGTTTAGTTTAGATTTCTTATTCCACTCAATGCTTTACCCTTTTTTTGGGGCGCAAAGACGTGATCTCATAGAAATGTGCTACTATGGTAACAATAAAAGAAGATCATTATAGCAAATGCCGATCGATTACGCATCGTCTCGCTGAAGAATCACAATCTAGTCTAAACATGAACTACAAGAACTGTCATGATTACTACAGACGTTCCTGGGTTGCGCAGAAATGAGACGAAAGAAGGGTTGGTAATGCCAGCAAAAACCATAAAAGACCCAATTCCACACCGTGGTAATTATTTCCAAGTGTCAATGATGTCGCAGTTCGGTATTTGGTTCGGTTGGATAACCAACATGAGATGAAGTCTTTCGCCGGATACTGGGCGTTGGATTGGATTGGATCGATTCGCGCTTGTGCTGTGCTCGTACAGTTCTCGTACAGCCTCTCGATGATTGGGGTTGATGCTGGGCAACCGAAAGCATAATTCGAGAAGCACTTCACTCCCCCATCTCAATAAGAGCCACCACCGAAGAGTGTGTATTATTACCTGAGAATCCAATCGTTTGATAACGAGAACCGGGCGGTGGAAGAGACTCTGCCGGCAATCTGTGGTGCTGTGCCCCGGTGAATACCCGAGGACGCAAGGACGAGTCAATAGCAGTTCGATGGAACAACGTTCGAGGCATCGCCAGGTTTACTGAAGCGAAGCCAAGGTCCTCGGGAACCCTGGGCTGGGCTGTTCCCTTGTGCAACTTGTGCAAACCTAATCTGAAAGGTTGGTAAAATTCATTACCCCGAACGTAGCATAAGTTAATGCCGGTAGCCCCCCTTTCATCCCTCCGGGTAAACCTCTTAAAGGCCGATATGCGGGCCAGTTGTTACCGAGGGTGTGGTTACGGGGGGAATTGGAAGCTGCTGCTACTGCTGTGGGTTACGGGAAATTTACTGAAAACTCTGCAGTAATTTGGCATCCGAAGCATGCGAATCGGTTCCGTTCGGTTCGGTTCAGTTTGGTTACCTTTCTGCTCTACTCCAAATGAAGCCCTTCTCCTTCAGGTCCCTCCACTCCTGGGATCGGGGAGCGCACTAAAGCTAAACCAGATCGTAATGGACCGGAACCCCCCCCCCCCCCCCCGCTCCCGTTTTGGCGTGTTACTGTTCTCCGGCAACTATTTCTTCTTCTTCTACGTCGTCGTCGTCGTCGAGTTTATTTAAGAAACCCTTCATTACGTTCCGTTTCGAATGAGCAGCACTGCAGCAGTAATTTGCACAAAAGGACATGAGCACCATAGCCCCAGACCATGGGCCTGGGTCCGGGACTTGATAGTTTATTGAAGTTGATACTCAAGATGGTGGCCCTGAAGAGGGTTCGCATGCGTGTCTGGTATGAATAGTTGTTTAGTTACTCCAGGGCCAACTACGATCGGAGTGCGTTTTGAGTGAATTACTGGAAGGTTGAGTGTTTCCTGGAAGGTTACCAGCTTGCTCCCTTTGCTTACAGAGGAAATTGACGAATCAAAATTTAATTTTACTTATGAATCTCGTAAAATGTGTTTGTTGTTTTGATGATTTATGAAGTGTGCTCCTGTGTTTGAGCTCCTGATTGTTTCAACAATACCCGTTATATGGAGCGAGATGGCCACAACTCGGTTGCCAAACGGTACGCTCATCTGTATGTAAATTGCGAACAAATTGAATTACGCTAAACATGCGGAATCAATCCACCGGTACACAAATCGTTTTGTAAACACGCGTTAGCCAATAGATTGAAGCGACGGACGACCCAATAATGATTTTCCTCAATGTATGCGGCATGTTTCGATTGAAAAGCGTGACGTTGACGTACAAATTTTCGCTGACCTCAGGTGAGAAGAGGGTACCGTGGGTAGTGGCTAATGTATTGAAATGTTTACATCACATCACCATTCCCTCGGCCTATGGCCTCATCGGAAACTCGTACACTCCAGTACCCACTGGAAATGCCGAACAGGACTCCTTTTTGCATGTGTTAGTGTGCTTCGTATGTTTGGAAAATCCAATTTCCTTCGTCTCCCAAAATCCGTTGCTCCAAAATCGTTTTATCCTTCATTTCCCTTGCTTAGAATGTCCCAAACGCACAAATGACAATGACATGCGATGGAGAATGTGTGAAAAGCAAGGAGGAAGCAACAACAAGGGGGAAGAGTCCTCTCAATTCATTTCGATTCAATGCGCTGTGTGTGTGTGCGGGCGCGCGATCGATTTCCTTATTTTGTTGTCACCCAGCCATGGTCACCGGGTTCGACTCAGACAAACACCCCTCCTATGGTGTGCCCAGTTTTAAGGGATGGCTGCCCCGACTCGGTGGCCACGAGGACGATGGTTTTGTTGCTGCTGTTGCTGATGCTGATGGTGGTAGTATTCTCCCATTGAAGTGGTGTTTTGATGGGTGAGAT
>NC_064874.1:16794591-16802091 GCF_943734745.1 Anopheles darlingi | reverse complement strand
TCGATATTTTTCTCCCTAATTTGCTCGTTCCTCTGCTCATGGCTACATCGTGCGCTGTGCAGATTTTCCAAGAGATTCTTGGGATACATGAAAATAGGTTGGTGGTTGGTGTTTAACATAATTAGTCTGTCTGAATAAATGCTCAAAATAAAATGGAGAAATGGTGGGAAGCATGGTACTGCTTTTGGATTTCCACGTCTCAAGAGTTGAAAATGGTTGCCAGACATCATTTTCTAGACTTTTCCGTGGCATGGTAAATCCAAAAATAGTCTAATGCAGCGCGGATAGCGTGCCGCTAGATGGTGGTTGGTCCACCGTAAAACAATGCCTCACTGGAATTGTTTGCTGTAATTGAGCTTTTGTTCGATACGAAGTTTGAACAAACTGCGCTGCGTGCTGAGTGCTAGCCGAGCCCCCATCACTGCCAGTGACAGGTTCGATGGCGCAGGTATGGGTCTAGCAATGCGAGTCGATGTCAACCAGCGCTGCAACTGAATACTCCAGTGTATACATAAATCCAGTAAGTGGTATTTACAGCAGGTGTACTCACCGTGGTCAACCACATGGCACACGGTTGTATGTGCATGGCAGGCCGACCAGGCTGATGATTTCGGACGTACGGTTGTGTGTTGGGTTTGGCCGTAGTGCTCTGTTTACATCAAACATTGAAACTCAGTCAACATACCCCGTCAGCGGGGCTTTGGACTACGGATAGTGGGTTCAGTCATTCATCTTTTGTTTACCTTCATCCGGTGGTTCGGTTTTCAACAGTTAATGACATTTAGCGGCAGCAGCAGCAGCAGCAAGGACCTTCGTTTGATGGTGTGTCATGGTGAATAAAGTACTTCTATTGACTTTTCTGGTGTCAATATGTAGTTTTCTTTGTGAAAGTGACTTTCAATTTCCTGGTATTTAAGATGTTTGAATGGATTTTATCGACTAGAACTGTTTGAACCATTATCAGGAAACAGTTTAGCGCTTATACCATCCTTCAAAATAGAAAAGCATGAGATGAGATGAAATCGTATAGCGCTATTGAACTCATTACCAGCTGTCGATACCAATGTCAGCCCTAATTGCAGCTGTGCAGTGGGTATCCGATCGATGAATTGATGTCCTGTTTTCGGTGTCACTACTACAACGAAGTTCCTTGATACCCTCATCCCTCGAGGGACACACATCACATCGTCCTGAATGTCACCGTGAAAGTGAAACTCAATCTCATTTGCCCGTTGAAAACATCCGGCGAACATCTAGGTACGAAGAGCTAGCAGAGGGGCTGCAAATTAATAGGAAAGTCAGTGTTATCCTACACCGAGCTGACGCTGATTAGGGACAGCATATCCCCATCCTTACTTTCCATACCCCTTCCCTCCTGCGTCTGGTTGCGGCCACTGACAGCACCGTCGATAAACAGTCGACGTGCACACACACACACGCTGGACGCTCCGGTTGGTGGAAATGAGGTAGACATATGCGCCGTCACGACGAGCGATTTATCTCGGGCTTCCAGTGAAATGAACGGTCCTTTGAGAGTCCGCCATTGTACCGAGGGATACGCGATGGTGTCGCTCGCGCATCGAACGGACGGGATGGGAACTGTAAACGTGGCACAAGTGGCCGCAAGCATCGAATGGCATCGGTGTACAAATCGCAATCAATCAAACTCTCGCTAGCCCTTTGTCTTCTCTCATCTGGCACCTGTGCATGTGTGCACCGCGTTGTGTTGTGAGTGAAGGAATGAAGCTAGACAAACGTGGGGGGGAGGAACGGATTCACGAGATCAAATGGGAAGCTCATGCAAATGAGGGATTCTGAAGGGGGTCTGAAGGTTTTTTTTTTGCTATCGCAAACAAATCAGCGAATGGAGTGAGATTGTAATTGATGAGCTGGTGATGAGCAGCCAGAACTGCAGCGGCACACTATGCACCGTTTAATTTGCAGCGATAAGACCCGGCACCACCGTGGGCACGAGGTTTCGACTTTGGAAGATTAATGAATTAAACTCTGCTTAATTGAGCGCCAACCAACCAAAAAGGTTAGCTGCTGGTGTGAGGCTTCGCCAGCATTGGGATTTTCCTTTTCCGCCATTTATTTCGTTTTAGCAAAACGATAGTCATCGCAACCGCACGCTGGACTCGCGCGGCCTCTCCGTTAGTGCTGGTTGCCTTAATTAGCTGGTAAATTATGCAAACTCACGTGCCTTCGCTCTGCCGATAGGGTAAAATTGGAGGGAAGAAAAGTGGAGGATTAAGCTGCGAAATGCGAAAGCCTTCCATTTTCATTCAACCGCATAAAGCGAATCATGCTTAGGGAGATTTGCTAGCGGGGCAAAAATTGTGATCAAGATTAGACGCTGTATCATAAAACCAAATCCGGTGTGTGCTGGAATGCTGCTTCAAATGTAAAACAGTTTAATCACATCGCTCAAGGCTAATGTCCATCAAATGAAGTGAAAAGTGAATTTCAGTTAGCGGATTGTCTAACCAAGATATGGATAAGATGCAGAAAAGATTAATTAATTTTCTTAGTCAGCACAGATTTTTTTCTAGCATTATTTATGTCAATCCTGAGTGTAAAACGTAATAATAGGTGACAAAATGTTCGAAGTCGTCGAGGGCTTTGTTTACTTAGAGTCAAAAGTTAACACCGACACCGCTATAACACAAGATGTCGTCTCGATGTTGCGCAGCGCCTGAGACTCGTCCGGCTTCGGTGGGCTAGACATGTCATGAGAATGGCAGACGACGACCCAGCCCGTAAAGTCTTCTTATACCTAAATCGAAATGTAGCAACAGTATCAACATTGACCCCAGAAAAGCAGGACTAGTGATTTGGAGCAGGACTAGCGATTTGGCCGGGTCTCAATCGCGAGCAGTGGCGGAATTTTCAATGGCAGGCCAAGACCCCTCGTCGGTTGTAGCGCCTGACAAGTAAGTAAGTAAGACTTTGAAACGGAAATAAAAAGATAAATGAAAAACCATTCTGATGGCTTTAAATCAAGAGAAGTGACATAGAATACATATCGATATGTCGGTATTTAATATCCTCCTTTACAGCAGCCTCCCTTTTGGGCAGAAAGCTACAAAGTAAAATCTCGGATTGTTCATTTCGAGATACAAATTTCCCAATGCTCATGCCGTGCACTGTCTGTTGACAAACGAAGACAATTTGGTTTCGTTCCGTTCAATTCTAATTCCGACGACAGCTCCTCGAAAGTGAAGCAATCTCATTGTAACGAACGGATGATGATCAACGGCGTAGCAACGTAGCAACGTAGATGTATCGAATGTCGAGTATTCGACCGGCTTTTACAGTGTGACATCGCCGAAAACTGTCGGCACATGCATGCAGCCGGAAGGAAGGAAACGTGGATTCATTTTCACGATTTTTTCCGCTGCCAGCGAACTTAAAAGAAAATCATTCGACATTTCTGCTCCTCGGTCATCCTATCTGCTTCGTAGCGATAGCGAATGTTCCATCGAGGATGGCAACCTCGATGCCGAGGGTGTAGATTGCGCAGAAACGAAACAATAGACGAGGAAGAAATAGACAAAGAGAGAGAGAGTAAGAGGGGGAAAATTTCAAAACAACCATTCCATTGCCAGTAACATACGACTGGAAACCACAAACAGGGAACCGTCGGCTTCATCCTTCTGGGCGCTCCCAAACATCCCGATTTCTCCCGATCAATCTCCCGAATGCTCCCGTTTTGGGGGTTTGGGTTTCACGCCGGTCGGATGGCAAATAAAAGTCAATCGATTTTTAAACGAAACAGTCACATTCAATCAGAGCCAAGCACTCTCCGTCGAGGGTTGGGTCGGAGGGTGAGGTGTGAGTATGCCAGACGAATTCCCGAACATGGACGGCGTTGCGATGGAGACGCCTGGTTTGTGGACCGTTTTCACCGGTATCAGTCGGTGCTGAGTGTAGGTGTGTGGTCCCTTTGCTGCATCCTCTTCTCTTCTTCTCCTCTGCTCTGTTGTATATAGCCAGGAAGAGAGTCAAACAACCACGGCACGACGTTTGGCTTCGTCGTCGTCAGACAGTTGTGCCAACAGCAACGAGCAACAGGAGCGAGAAGATGAAAGTCTCGTGTCATCAGCTCGCTTGTCGGGCGGCACGACTTTTGTCCACTATTTCCGTTTCCATTTGGAACCGATGGCCCCATCGGTTAACCGGGCAGTCAGTTTTTGTGTTGTTCAGCGATAAAGGGCAAACAAACGTGTACGATGCATGTGCATGTCCATCGGCAGGAGATACATCCGCAATGGGATGTGTAGTGCATGTATTTGTTGACAGTTGCCTTTGATCATAAGCATGATAGTCGAGGTGCGGAACAGAAGAATGCATCATCAACCATTGATTGGTGTTTTTTTTTAAACCTTGGAACATAAAAAGAAAATCGAACATTTACGATTTTAATGCCATGAATTCACGCACATGCATTTATGTATTTTAGTACATTAGTATAGTACACACTCTGAATGCGTAACAATAATAGAAGCTACACAAAAACGACATTATAAAAAAGATAATGGCCACCCTGGAGTGATTCATAATTTACATTTATGAGTGAAGGCGCGCTTCAGGTTCGGTTGAATCTCAATTATGGTACCGGTTGAACGGAAGTGAAACAGGGGCTGCCGGTCGCAAACACTCTGCCCCAATACTCTATTAGCAGCAATTTGAGCACGTTCCGATGGTTTCAACGGACGCAGGGGACGCACCACTACGAAACCCATGATGATAATTTGCTCTGCCACGTGTGCTTTATGCAATAATCCGCTCCAAAAACGTTCAATTACCGTACTCCAGTGGTCACGCCCTCCCTCCCTTCGAAGTCCTTTCCTGCTGTCGGACAAAACAGTAATGCGTCGGTACGAGAATCAACGAACCAACCGGACCTCACTAACCCTTCAGTACTGCGTGCGGTAATGCAAGTGAGATTATGTTTTGTGGCAGATGAAGCGGAGGAAAAATCGTATGGAGAACGTAAGGGGAAGGGGAGGGACTTCTGATATAGGCGAGTGGATATAATGGGGCGGGTGAGAAGGGGATGTTGAGCCCTTTTTTGCCGATGAACGGATGGGTCCCGCGAGAGTACTGCGTTGCGCTGCGGCAGCGGAATAGGCGGCTGGTCCGTTACAAAACTAATGTGGAACATGTTTTTGATGTTTTCCCGGAACCCTTGGCTCCTGGGGCACAGGATCCGAAGCGCCCTTCCGGCTTGCATGAGCAATTTTGAGCCCCTACCAAAAAATGAAGTCAATATGAAAACTCTCGCTTCCGGTTCGGGGGAGTGGGATTGTTGCTTTTGGGTTTGAGTTTGGAGGTAAAATGCGTTTTGGAAGTGACGCAAAATAGGTAACGGGTTGGGTCGTGTTTTGAGTTTTATGTTTTTTTGTTTGAATTTTGCTGGTAGTAGAAACACTGTAATCATAGATGTGCGTGGGTGTACCGGTGTACGTGTTTAATTGTTTTAGGTTTTTTGTGGGTGGTTTGGCTACCGATTTTGTGCTTTGGAAGTGCGCACGTAATTACGCATGAGAAGGGTTGGAATGTGTGTTTTACGAAAGAGTTTCGCATTACAAATGTATGATAATACAATTATTTTTTTTAATTTAAACATTAATGAAATGAAGATATTAATTATATTCAGTAGAGTTATTCAAAATGCTATCTTTTTCTACTTAAACTCGAGCTATCCATGATTAGTAGAAAACAGTGTAATTTTTTTTTATATAATCCTAACAGGTCTGCCTGGTAAATATTCGTGAATAAAGATGAGGTCTCTAAAGTCGGTCAAGTAATTTTGACATTACGATAATAACTTTTTTTTAATATACGCATGGAAGTGAGGTTGGTTTTTGAAATAGTTACGCCTTTATCAGCTTTGCTTCCATTGGTCAACAAAATTATAAGACACTCTTCAAATATTTCATATTCAGGAAAAAAAATGCAACCGGATCTCGATTAATTGAAGACTACATAGAGAACGGTTCTTATTTGCACATGAGCCTCATAAGGTACTTTAATGACCTCCGTGTCATGAGTAGTGTTGTTTCTAATCTCTCAGGACTACGAGCACTGATCATGCGAAATAGCCGTAATTGCAATGTGTACCCCCCGACAGGATTTGCACACTAGCAAACACTAGCAGATTGCTAGTGTGCCGCACTGTCACTATTTAATTGAAGTGCGTCATTCATTAACCCTACAACCGCCAACAGTGCCGCCGCCAGTCCACCTCATCCTTCACACCACTTTTACAAAATGATACATCAACCTTTCAAACAATAAAATTTTATTCACTCACTTGTCACGCACCGCAGCAAAACATAACTCTTCGGCATTTATTTGTTTATGCGCACGTACGCACCCACGGCTGTCGCCCAGCGCTGCCAGTCCTGGCCGCCGCCTGTCTCTATATCACTGTTCGATGGGTTGGTGGAAAGTTGTTGTGTTGTCGTTGTTGTTGTTGTTGTTGTTGCTGTTGCGGTTGCCAGTTTACCGGCTCATAAATTTTATGCTAAATAGTTTCCATTCATCCATCGATGTGTGGAGAGCAAAGCCCCTTGGCATGACGCATCACACCACGAAGACACGAAGGATGAGTTCACTTCACGACCACAGCTCACCGTTCCTGCTGCAATGTTTGCGTTGGAATCTTAATTATCAATTTCCGTGCCGCTTGCGGTACTTTCGCGAAACAGGAGAGGGTGTGGGGGTCTATCAGCAGCGCGGACCCATGATAGACCTCCGGATCGATGGCACTTTACACCGAAGTAACCAAGGCATGGCAGCATTTCTCAGAACAGAATGCTGAGAAGCGGAGAAGTGTGTGGTAGTGAGGTGGTAGCTTCTAGCGAATTCCATTCCACTTCCAGCAAGCAAGCTCGGGCTCACCGGGGGGCAAATTAACGTCTGACGATAAGACCGCAAATGTGGCGTAACCATCGTAACCGGAATGGAAGGCTCTACCGAGCACCGGGGGGTAAGGTAATGAGGTTAGTTAATTTGCCGTAAACTAAAATCAAATAATTAGCATTACACGCGTCTGTCATCGTGAGCGTGATGAGTTGTCGTAGGCGGCACGTTAAGGTGTCTCCATGTAAACCGGCGAGCGATTTTGATGAGTTTAGTACTGTTGCCTTTGACTATTCTTTGCGCATAAAATGCTTGTGCCGGTTTTGGGGTAATAAACATATTAGCGGCTAACAATATCGCATTTCGCATCGCCATCGATTCATGCTTTTCTGTGCGTCATTTCCCCCTTTTATCCGCAAACTCGTTCAATAAGGGTCAACGGGAATGTGTTTGCGTTCGAAAAGTGTCAAATCTGCGGTAGCCCTTCGACCGTAAGATTTGCCCATTTACGTGCTGCCAAGACTGCGCTACGCACTCTTATTGCCAGCCTTCTGGGCGTGGGTTGAGGGCCATCGCCATGTGTGTTTTATGCTGCTTTCGACTTCCAGCCGCTCTCCCCTTGGTCCTTTC
>NC_064874.1:16787091-16792091 GCF_943734745.1 Anopheles darlingi | reverse complement strand
TTCTGTCCGCATCTTCATCATCACGCTAGTATGCTTCAATTTCCTGCCAGACCTCCTTCCCCGAGGCTTCGGACCCTGCGATATAGTATAAGGTTCTTTTCAGGTCTACGGGATGGTACGCTACGCTTTCCTTTTGTGTATCCTTTTCTTCCTGAGATACTCCGGAGATACTTCGAATGAAGAATGAGCCCTCTGCCTTCCTCCGCTTCTCCTGTGCTTTCGGACACTTGTTCGGGATGAGCTTCCGCATGAGTTGATTATCGGAATGGGACTGCATTTTCCCATCATTGCTACCCTCTGCGCTTCTTCTGGACCCCTTTTGCAGTGTGTCCGCATGTGTGTGGGTGTCTGTATGTGTGTTTGTGATTTTTGCCATTGGCATGCAGTAGGAGATGTGGCGCTTTTGTCGTTACTCAATGCCAATGCCTTCAAATGAACTCACTCAGTGACGAGCGAAAGCTCTCTTCCATTTTTGCTGAAGACTTAGCATCATCGACCATCTGGCTGGCATTCGCGTTGGTTGCATTCTTGATGAAGCTTTTAATGTGAAATTAAATAATTCCCAACCGCCCAATGTTGGGTCGGTGCTTTGTTCATACCAAGACTAAAAGGAATTAGTACTAATTACGGAATGCAAGATGATCTTGTGCAATATGAAGCATCGGTGCTGAATATTTTATCATTATGCATCAGCTCTATTCGTGGCAAAAATGTTTGAAGAATTGGACCGTACTGTAGATGGAGAACTGGATGATATTCTTGACAAAACTAATACCGACCCTTATTTGCAAGATCTGTTAAGTAACAGTGATTGAAGTTTATTCAACAGAAACTGCTGATCCTCAATAACTCAATTGTTAAACCTGCACCTTGCTTAAACTTCGCTTTCATCAACCTTTCATTTCATCACCTGTAGCAGGTGTTCTGGTAGAATGTCCATCTATTTAGCAGTTTGTTAATTAACGGTCCCAAAATCAATTTAGTCCATGCTGGCCCGGCGCATGTTTACATTCATTCTCCTCGTTGACGCTCGTCGCTGGATGTCCTTTACGATGCACCTCCAGGTCCGCCCAAGATAAATGGACAGCTTTCAATTAGCGTTTGAAATTGGACATCGAAACATAATTACATGCTGGCACGACGTCGACAACGACAACGACGATGTTGTTTTTGATGGAACTTTGCGCGTGGAATTTGAAGCCGCGCGACACCAAGCGACAATTAGGGCGAGTAACGCAAAGGTAACGATGATGGAGTGGACTTGCCCTCGGTGGAACGGTGTCCCGTTTCAGGAGTGCTGTAATGGTGGGAATTTACGCTAGATTAATTAAACTTTTGGTCTGTAATTGTATTAACGCGTCTCGTTTTCGCTGGTAAGATTCGGTGAAATTCTCCTTTACGCGTCGGTTGCTGATTTTGTAAACACAGTTTAACCAGTCGATTGAACCATAAAACTAATCGAACATGCCATGTTAGCTAAATGTAGCGTGAAGGCTTAGACACCGTCGAACGACAAAACATCCTGTCGTTTCTGCAACGCTGTGAGGCCGCGAAACACGGCCAACATGGAACACGGAATCGAAAAAACCCATTTCCCTGGCCAGTCGATGATTTCCGGGGGCAGCCGGGGGGAGCGTCCTGGCTTAAGCAATACCAAATATCCGGTCCGGGGCCACTTCAGCTCCTTATCCACTTCGTATAGGGGTTGCTGTGTGTGTGTGTTTTTTGGTTGTGGAATCAGAAAACCGGGAGTGACAGACACCCAACCCCCGCACACCGTACGCAATAATTGCCACGTGAATTGCTGCAACAACAACCACATGCATCCAAAACACGACACCACAGTGTGTGGTAGCTTGTAATGGGGCGCCGGTTCGGTTTCCTGTTGTGTCTATCTAGCCGCAGGCCATGCAACGCGCGAGGGTTGCGGAAATTAATAAATTAAGCCATTCGGCAATTGGCCATATGTGGACATGGTCATTTATGGTGGTCGCTGTGGGCAGTGCCGGGTGGAAATGGAAAAATAATAAGAGAGCGGAAAAAGAAGTGAAAACACCAGTCAGACCAGACTTCGTTTGGAATCGTCCAGACCGGAAACGGAACCAGCGACACTCCGCATCCTTCTCCACTCGTACCCAATGTGTTTTCCCGGCGCTAACCGCTCGGAGTGGGACCGCCTGGTGAGCATAATGTATTACATATTATTTACTGCCACTTTCCCGCCGGCTCTGGTTCGGTTTGGGTGACTTTATCGATTTATGCCGGCGCAGGTCATGCTCCTGCTGCTGCTGCTGTTACGTATTCCATTCCCTATCACTGATCCCGTGTGACCCTGGAGGACTCTTCGGTAACGAGCTGTGTCCGACGCTGGTACATGGTTACCGTAGGCGGATGGTGTAAGGTAGTAAATTTTGGAATTTCCGTTCCGTTTGTCTGTCCAAACGGCTAGACGAGGTAGATAAGGCCGTGGGCCAGCTTGAGGTGACACACGAGCAAAGGAAATCAAATGTTGTCCGACAGTAGCAGCAGTCGTCTGTTTGTAGGAGGGCATCGGATGCTAATTAGCAACGAGAGATGTAGACGTACTGCTCAAGATGAATGGTTTGAGAATTATTTCTTGGATGGTGGACTAACAATAAATTCGCAAAATTGTTTTTTACATATTGAGTATTTTTATTGATAATCCTCCAGGCAGAATAAATCTAACACTCACTTTTTGCACTCATATTGCGTGTACTGTGATGCTGTTCCATGGCAAACATCCACAGTTCATTTGGAAGGACCCCCCGCAGCATTATTGCCAGCCGGGATCATTAGTTTGAAAGTTTTGGTATCGGGCAATGGGAGAATCGGGCAAAGTGTGTTTAATTAAACACCATGACACCCTGCAGTGTGATGGCTTAGGATACGGTATTTGCGCTAGAAATGGTTTCCTTGCGTATTCTGAAGGATACGTGATGGATTTTCTGATACGTTTAATTTGGTATCCTGTGTAAGAATGTTTGTGTTTCATGCAGACTAGTTTCAAAAACAGAAACTTTCCAAACTAACTTCGAGAAATACGGACAAAACACCATCCAGAGTATGAAATTAATAATGAAACAGCTGCCATTGATCGGAAAGTCAAATTGGTTGATATGTAATTGAGTTCTGGTTCTGCGATCACAAGCATGCTTTGGAAAAAATGTTGCCCATTGGCAACTGGTAGATTTCTTTTTGTGAACGTTGTGAAAGCTTCAGCCTTCGAACTGTGAGATCGAATTCCGAATAAACCGAATCATTTGCCGCATACAGAATGATCCGGCGGAAAGTTCCCAAACAACAACTCGGTCGAATTCGGGCCAAAGTATCGAAGGGTATTTCTTAATTTTCACGTTCTGATCAGTTTTCCACCCACCCACCAACTGGCAAACGAAACTACTCAGCTGTAGGAAGATGAGCTCATCCGATCAAAGCTCACCGACGGCCGGAGTCGATTTAATTTTGATTTTTCGATATCCAATCAGAACGTTCGGCCGCAACAGATGTTATGGTCAGTTTCTGACAGTTCATTGCAGTCCATTTAAACTTGCCCTCCAAGTCTTGGCACGCACCACACTCACGAAAGCAAAATAAAAGAACGATATTGCTTTTCGAGGCGTTCGAGTTTGGTTTAGCGAAGATTGAAGAGACGTATCGTGAATATTGAATGTTTGAGAAAACTCATAAATAGAATATTGCAGCGCTGGAACTCGCGGAGACACATTCGTGCCGCAAGTTTTGCCTGAAACCAAGTGTATTAAGAAGTTTATCTTTCAAGACCGCATGACGTGTCGTTACCATTTCTTCCTGCCACTCACATTTCATCTTATCAATTCACTTGGAAAACTAATAATTGATACGTGTCCACGTGCCAAGAGTAGACAAGAAGAAGATTAAGATCGATGGTCTTCAACTTGAGCAATGTTTCAATCAAGTTTTTATTTTCGATTTCGTTTCAGGTGAGTGACACATACACGATGCTGATACTAGAAATGGATAAGATGTTTTCAAAGGAAAAGTAAGTGTAATAACGAAAGAGAATTTTCTCCATTCTTCCGCGAATTGAAACTGGCAGCTGTTTCCCGAAATTTAAGTACTTTGTAATCTCCTGTGTGAAGGGAGATACGTGGACTCGTAAAAAGAATCCAGATGTTGAAATTTGCTACCTTCCTAATACCAATGGGATACTAAACAACCTTGCGTCATACCTTACCATGTTAGCAAGGAAAAAGCAGACAGATCAGAAAAGAGCTTTCGCCCTTGGCTATTTTTGATCCCGTCTTTCAAACGCTGGAAACTTGACGTTAATCAGGCTTAAGATGTGTGACCAATGTGTTTAAGAAGATACTACACATGTCATAAACGTGACATTATTCTTTTTTCTTTCTTAGTATCACAACTTTTTACTCTATCCGTTTAAAACAACAACACTAACTACCGATGAAGGTTAAATTATACAGCTTTGCTAATTAGTAAAAGATATCTTTTATCATGACTTTTCAATTATTATAAGTCGTATTTATGATCATTTACTCCTGATGATTTCTTGCAAACATCATATTTGAATTCTGCAATGATCTTACAAGGATATCTATTGAAATGACTTTCTTATCTGATATACCATGTTCGGTTCGAAATCCCAGTCGAACCCCCCCCCCCCCCCCCCACCATAACTTCAAACCCCCGCTCAATTCCATCCTATCTTTTTCGAACGGTTTCGCCATATCCCGGCTGGCTTCCCGTTCTGGAAGAAGAGACCTCCGGGCCTTCGATTCCCAAAAGCCCCGTAATTCTGGGGAATTTATACGAAAGCGATTGGCTAGGCGCTGGCCCAGGGCCAACGGACGCACATATTCCGGAGGTTCCCTGAACGCGTTGAGTGCAGCTGACACTTTCGCTACGAAAGCAGTTTATCGCCACCGTTTGGTTGGCTGGCGAATAGTTCGGGGAATGTGTGGTTATGGTTGTAGAAATAAATG
>NC_064874.1:16762091-16774591 GCF_943734745.1 Anopheles darlingi | reverse complement strand
GATACTGCTGCTGCTGGAAACGCCACCTCCTAAAGGGGGCTACCATCACTTCCTGATCGATCATCTGACGGCGGGCGGTGGCACGACACCGGTGGGCGGTTCCCCCGGTCCCCACAAGCCCAACCGTCTGTCTCCTTCCCACTCGCCCACTCCAGCCCAGGCCCTGGTGTCGTCGGCGCGCAGCACGCCGATCGCCGGCCGTAAGCTCGGTCACCATCAGCATCTGCTGGTCAAATCGAAGAACTACTACTGCTCCAATCCGATGCTTAGCAACAGCACCAATCTCTACTGCAACCTAGACATGGAGTCCCTCGAGGAGATGCTGAAGAAGGTAAGCACCGGGTGTAGATGGCGGCGTTTGCGAGACTTTCTGTGTTTACTGGTGTAGAAGTGGAACTCGTTCAGCACTAGTATTAGGGAATGTAGCGTAACGTGATTTATTTGGTATTGTTATGGATTTCCACGAAAAGTGTTTGTGCACTTGCTAGTTACTGAATGGCTCGTTGAAAGTGAATATTGTGCAACGACTCACTGTTCACTCGTCTATTTGCTACTCCAATTAGTTAGTCGAGACTCGGTCATCAATTCGATCGCATTACACACACGCACACGCTTGCCACATCTTTCGACATTGATGAGTCAATTACTATGCATATCCCGGAAATCCCGATCTCGATACCTCGTCCGGACATCAGATATGCATATGAAATGGGCAATCTGCAACCGAGCGGAACGTGTGCGGAAGAACGACAGGAATAGGTCAATTTTTCAAAACCCCAAAACCATCACCCATTCAAATCCCAAACCACTGCACTGCTACTCGTGCTACTAGTGCCGCTACGGGTCCGGTGGTCATCACTGACCTGAACGGAGCTGACCGTTGCTCCAATACCCATTATTACTGCAGTAAGTCGTTTCCTCCTTCTCGTTTTTTGTCCGAGGTCGGTCTTGTTTTTTTTCTATTTGTTTGTGGCCCTGCCAACTTACTGGAACACACATGTCAGGAATCGATTTCAGCCTGTCTGCCGATAGAGCCTCGCCTATCCAATGGCAGCATATGCATAGCAGGACCAGAGAGCTCGTACTTCCTACCGTCTGCTTTCGCTGCCGTAACGCACCGGCATACCATCCTGCCCTAGAGCATGGAATTTAAAAAATGCAAAAACTACTCCGGATACAGTTTTCTCCATCGAGGTGGAAACGGAATACATTCATTAACTGCCGCCACCATCACCTCTACCGGCGAGGTCAGTTAACTTTTCCGTGTCCGTAGCACAGCTTTTCAGCCAAAGGCAACTGTAACTGGAAAATTGAACCAACAACAAACATGCAACATAGGATAACGATCGTCAGTTCAGACACAACAGCCCACCTGCTGACCAGAAATGAGGAAGAAGAGATGCAAAAGGGCTTACAATTTAACGTTTACTTCAAAGCAGGGGAAAACACACATGAGGAAAATCGAACCGCCAGTCAACCTCCGGGCATATCGTTAAGTGTTGGTGATGATGGTGATGAGTGAGAACAACACACCGAAAAGCAACTCGAAAACACACAACAAAATAATGTGCGCTGTTTTTTTACCCAAATGAACCACCGGGGCAATGTGTGTGGTAAGCCAAGCATGATTCTGTTTATACGATGTGTGGTACTCGCTGGTCGAGTGTTTGTGGTGATGTTTTTTTCTTCTACAATATGTTGAAGATACTACACCAGTAACGCTTACCAATTGCTTCGGCTACTCTGTGCAGTACAGAAGCAGTCACAGCGGGATCCATAACTGCGTGTCCATAACCGCCGCCTTTCGCTTCAGTCCGCTTCAATCCCGGGCTGCACGAAATGAGATTGTCCGGGAATGGAAAACTTTTCATCTCCCCGATGCCTCCGACTCGAAACCGTCGCTGGTCATAACACTATCGCCGGTTATGCCCGGTCGCCACCGAATGGCAAGCAGCAAATTAAAAAGCTCGTAAATAATAAATTTTAATGGCAAACGAGCGAACGGATAAAATGTAACAATCTGCCCCCGCCGAACTTGCCATGCTGTAGCCTTTAGGAGTCGTGGGGGGTTGCAAAGCGTTTTAAAGCTGCTGCTGCTGTTATAACTACTGCCGCAATGGCATCGTGTGCTTGGAAGTGATGATGGTGCAGTTGCATGTTGATGTTAAATACTTTAACCGTCGCTACGATTCCACTTGGTGGGATGGTTTTGAGTGGTGGTCCGGTCTGTTCACCGTTCATGGTAATTACCAAACGAGGTGAATGACTGCAAGTACGGTCTTTCGATGGCTGAAGTCACATGTTGATGACTGTTTAAAATTATATTAAAGGAAAGTGGAACCGGGTTGATAATCATTGAAGATAATCAGTGCGATTGCAAGGGATTAAAAATGTTAATCGTATCTTGACGATGCTTTTTATATTGATTAGTTGTGTAAAAGCAACTTTCATGTTCAGAATCCGGCTGTTTTCTCATTTTAAAACATAATCTTTGATTTATTGAAAGACTTTGCTTGAATGGTTTTCTAGTGTTATACAAGTTCATACACACATACAATACGTAACGACTACCTGGATCTAAAAAAAAAAGTGGTAAAAAAGTTAAAATCTTAAATCAACCTACCAAGTGGCTCCATCACGAAAACTTCGGGCCCTCTCGAACCCACTAACAATGGCCTGCAAACGATGACGGTGGAGTCAATTTCAATCTCTTCTTCATTGGCACTGGCCGCCGGTACTGCGCTCAAGCACAGCTTGATCCGTGTTCCGGGTACCGGCCCCCTTGTTTAAAGTTGAATTTCGATTTTCTTCTCGCTTTTCACGCTAGACGATCACGTCCCATCCAGCCACATCCAGCCACAATTCACCACCAGCAGTGGGCGGGGGTGCTTTGTCAAAATCCGGCGACTCCGAAGCCGCATCTCATCGGGATTTTCTTTTGCGGCACCCGGAAAAGCTAGTTTTCTCCTCAGTTCCGGTGCAACGAACGGTGCACGGCAAACATAAAATTGAAGAAAAAAAACGGTTCTGTCTTCTTCCGGCTTTCTGCCCAGTTTCCGGTGTTCGGTGTGCACATTGATAAAAATGCATTGCGGCCTCTTCGAAACCATCGGAGGCCACAGCATCCCCCGGGTAGTTCATTTCCTTCAGGCTTCAGATAATACCAACAAAACAAACGACAACGAGCTCGATCAGACGTTACCCTCGAGCGAGCGAATGAGGGAGTCCCATAGCCGGAGCCTTATTCCGGTTGAATGATTCGTAGTCGAAGGTGCCTTCCAGACGACACATCACCACTAGTCCCGAGTTTTTTTTTCCGGGAAGTTCGCGTGAACGGTTCGATTGGTTTGGTCCGAAATCAATTTAGTCTCCGGATTTAAATCCCCGTACGGACGAGAACTTTCGGGTTTTGGCCAAGTTTAGTTTATCCAGCCAAACGGTCTTGATGATGGAGGCGGAACGAGTGGTAACCATGGAAGGGGGTGGATTCGCTGGATGAAATATAGATTCGCTGAGCTGTAAGCCCTGAGCCATGTTGCGTGATGCGGAATTAAGTTCCTCTTCGTCGGAAGATTGATGGTCTTTTAGCGGGACCAACTACACGCCCACGGTGGACGGTACCGTCCATTACGCTAGCGAACAAATTAGAACATAAACCAATTTGTTCAGTATAGCTTGATCGCCAACACATCGATTTTATCACCGACAATCTCTTCTGCACCTACGAATCTAATAGAACATATAACATGATGCTCAGAGGGCCGTATCTGTAGTACAGAATTTTACACTAAACGTCGCTACAACCAACGATCGACGTGTTAAAGTTCGACCAACTTGTAACTTCATGCACCAGGCACTGGCCTGAATGGAATTGAAAACAAACTCGTCCACCATAGCCGGGCGATGAATTGAATGGAACCATTACGTATCCAAACTTCTCAATCGAGATCAGCCTTGGAGCTGGAGAACGCTTTTGTTGTCAAAACACTCGCCCGTGTGACAACTTTGGCCTGCACTTGGCCTGTCGTTTGCTTCATTGCTTCGCTATATTCCAGTATCATGCTGCGCTCGCTTCACCGGTGTTTCTAGTGGCGCTCGGCACTTGCTAGATCGCTGCACGAGAAAGTTACGCCAGTGAGCAAAACCACTCGAAAGTATCATTTCCTCGCCGTATTATTGCAATCGATCGATGTGAATCCTTCGCTTTCTCCTTGGCCTCCTCGGTATCGGTCTGGTGAAAGCTTAAACGACTCACGAAAGGGGCGGGAGGGATGGTTCGGTAGTGGTACTCGTCAGATTTTTTTTCTTTTTATGCCCCGTCTACCTATCGCATTGCGCTCTATTATTTCTTAGCATGAAACACTTCACTTTTTGCGATTTCGTCCTCAGAGCGCGACAGCACCGGGAAAATCCTATGCCTTCAGGTATATGCCCCTCAAGAACTCAAGGGGAAACTGGGGGACCCCAGACGACAGACGTTTTATCGATGGCTCCGTGGAAAAGATAGAATCGTGTCTGTCCACGGTGGGGTGGCGCGCTATGAGCAGTGAACATGCGATGATTGAATAATAAATTCCCGAACTCAACTTCCAATCGAAGCTTGTGTGTATGTGTGTGTGTCTGTGTGTGTATGTAGAAAAACGGTTTTATGGCCAACGGCTGCACACCGCACTTATGCTGCACTATCGGCACCGTGTCTGGCACCGTGTCATGGTCTGGTCGGTCGTTGACGACCGGTATGTCAACCTTAGGAACTCAAATCACATGAAGGTCTCATTACACCTTACGCTCCTTTTACTGGTGTGGCGCGGTTGCGCGACTGCTGTCCTGCAAGGAAGGAATCCTTGGTTGTGGGTGGTGTGCTAGCGCAAACGAGGTCGAAATTGAAGGTTCGCTTCGGTTGATGAATGTACTTGATTGACGGAGAAGTTTCGCGATTCTCGGGTGAAGCGAAAGCGTTACAACGATGTGCAAGAAATGAACTGTTAATATGCTCCATATTTATGTAAGTTATCTGGAAAAGGTAGATCCAATTTACGACAACTTTAGGAGTATCAATATTCTCAAAAACTATCAAAAACCAGCCTGAAAGCTATATTTCGTTTAGACAATTACTAGTACATGAACAAGTACCACTGCATTTATTGTTTAGCAAAGTGATAAATTATTTATTTTCCTCAAATTTGCACAACGTTTTTAGTGAAGCATTTAACATCCGAGACTAGACTCTACAACGTTCCAGCTATACTAACCGAGCGTGATATCACCTTCCTTGATAGTTGCTCATGGTCCATTCATCAAGATTGATCTCTCGGTCCATCAACTGTCATCCCCGCAGAACACGCCGGGCATTTTGTTTCATTCTTTCTCCTCATCTTACATCCCTCATTCTTTCGATCACCTTCGTCTTCGTCATCATCAACATTACCATCATCATTGACACAAGAGCGCTTGCTAGGTGTAATCAGTCACTGTTGCTGCTGCTGCTGCTGGATGGCACCTAAATTAACTGTGGTCCTTGTCAGGAATGATGGTTTATGGTGGTACTCTTTCGTAGTATAAAGGACAAGAAGAAGCTTGTAGGAGAGAAATACAAACGCAATTCTCTTCCCCTTTTTTCACTTGGCCCTTGTGAAGTTCCTGCAAACCTTAAGAACCCCATCATTATGATGACCTTTCACTTAGTTGAAGTACTTTTGAAATAGTATACCCATGGTCAATTTTCAAATGATTCACGGTTGCTTTCTACTGGAGTAAGTTTCTATCTGTAGCTCTTCACTAGCAAACGAATCCATTCGCTTGCAACGGTGACAATATTTCGAAACCACTTGCCCCACTGATTGCCGGTCCTGAGCTTCAACTAAACTTTAGGAGCAAAGTATGGACGAAGACGCTCTTTTGAAAGTAATATTCAGGCATGGAATGAGTTTTATGCAAAAACGAGGACAGAAGAAAAAAGAACAAACAACCTCAACGATGCTTAAGCCCTTCAACATCGGGCGCTAAAAGTTCTCGCCATCTGGCTGTTTTTTCCAGCCACCTGTGCAGCAGATCAGCATCGGGAAACCTGCGGGGCGTGAAAGAGAATCTATAGTTTTATCTTACCCGCGGCTAGCCAGGATTCCAGTGGGCAGAGGGTGCAACTTTTTTACAAAATGGACTTCAAGGAGGGGACCACGTCATCTTCGCGTCGACCATTTGCAATGTTGCGTCTGCGTCCCGCCGAGAAGCAAACAAAATCCAGCGACCGACCGGCGAGAACGGCACCGTTCCACATCGTAAAACTGATGGCGATGATGGATGCAACTCCATTACCGGTGATTGAGTCCCTCTGCTCCCCACGGGGTGCATCCAATATGCACAGGTGCATTGGCACGGCAAGTGGTCCAGGCATACAGTCTCTCTGGCTGCGGCTGGCGTCCCTCGAATCGCTTCATCGCTTCGCTTAGGGAATGGTTTTCTGAAAATTCGATTAAGTAAATGTGCTGCACCGTGGGGAAATGGTTTTGCTTAGAATCCTGCTTAGAATTCACTATTTCTGTGCCCGCGTGACAACGACATCGAAGGAGAGGAAAAGCGGGAATGATTTCGACGAGGCAATGGCTCGGAATCAAGCGGATTTACCGACCACTCGCTTGGAAGCGGCAAATCAATCTTTTCTCCTCTGCACCGATGGCAGTTTATATGATGGAAGTCTCATGTCCCGCGAGAAGCAGAAAAAATGTGCAAAGGAAAGAACCTTGGGACCACTGAGAGCCCATCACTCAAAGCGTGGATGGAGATGGAGACGAAATTGATCTATTTGGACTGCTCGATTATGCTAATGAGCAGCGGATTCATTTTGATCGGTCTGTGGATGCCAGATTCAACGCTCAGACGAAAATGGCGAAAAACAGAAATTTAAGAGCTATACTCTCTGGTGCTGCAAACACAGGCACAAGATTCGTTGTGTTGATTGAGCTGTTTAATGCATCGGAAACCCATTAGGCTAAGCGTCGTTGTGCGGAGTTTCTCAACACCCAATCAAGACGTGATAGAGGATAGATCGGTTCTCTTCTGATGGCTTGCATAGTTGATGACGTTTAGCTGACGTGAATTGTGTTTGTCATGAAGGATGTTCCATTGTCTTTGATAGTTCTATTTGACTCCTCATTGACGGTAACCACCCATTGCCGTAAATGATGTTTTGTAGAAGGAATACATGAAAAGAAATCAATTGTGGAATATTCCTTTTTCACGACAAAAGCAATTTACTCAAGTCAAGTATTAAATGATTTTGGAAATTTCGAATTTCTCCTTCCCCATACCGAACCTAAGAAAAGGCTAAGCCAGTTCGAAATGCTCGATAAATACCTCACACGCATACACACACACATAGACCGATCCCTGATGAGGTGTATTATGCTTAATCTGCTACTATGGAATGGTGCTTACACACGGCTTATTGATTCCCTCCACTGAATTGGTGGAGATGGAGAAGGAGCATGCCACCGTGTCAACATCAACCATGCTCAGCGTTACCTCCCATCGACCAACGACAAAAGTCATCGAGAGACGATGAACAGGCAGACAGACTGACGCATCCGACCAACCAACCAACCAACTAACCAACCCAGACCTAGCTTGAGCAGGATTTTCATTAATTATCGAATCGGACGAAGCTCAAGGAGCAGGAGCTACACTGACATGATGATGGCGACACGGCGCTTTCAGCAGCAGCAGCAGCAGCAGCAGCAGCAGCAGCAGCAGCAGAAGCGCTAGCAGCTCCGTCAGCAGACGAGTTTACCTTTATCTCTAGTCGTCTGGTATTTAGACATTAGGCATTCAAGCATTACAAGGCGGGGAAATGGAGACATCTTCCAAGGTCCTTTTACCTTTGATACGTCTATCTGCAGAATGAAGCTGTTAGACACCTGACGGTGCTGATGGTGATGATGGTGGTGCTGGAGTGCACGAAGTTTGCGAAAGCATTTGCAAACATTTGCCACTCGATTGAAGTGGTCTGGTACGGTTTTCCGTTTTAATCGAATTAAACACCTCTTTTGGGATCGAGCATCAGCTATGGATGTGTGCATCAAAGCGGCGGACGTACTTGGTTTGAGGTAGAACTTTGTAGACCGTATCCTGTCTTCCGTTTCGTCGATTCCGCGATGGTTTTATGATCTGAAGTTTAGACGATATTCTTCTGAATTCAAGAGAGCGGTACTTGCGGAACAAAATCGTATCCTGCGGATGCTTCTGGCAAAATAAGTTCCTTTTCTTTTCGCGAAATATGACGTCTTTCACGTTCATTCCGGGCCTTCAACCCACGCAATTAGCTTAAGCTCTTTTTCTGGGACAGCAAAAACCCGAACCGAACCCCTTTCTGGCTATTGTGGATCAACGGAAAGTGAAAATCCCAGGCAAAACACGCCGGACGCTTCGCCATCATTAGCTTTTCGGTAGTCTCGCCCGCGCTAATACACCCGCTTACCGGCCGGGAGCAGAAAAGGAGGTGGAAAAATTAATCTCGTCCAGCTATTCATGGCATCTGCGCCTTCAGATGCCAACGGCGAAAGGACCGGGTTATCCACGCACCCCGCGGATCACGCTGCTGCTCGCACAATGGACAAACGCTGCCTTACGGCTGCCAATCTGCCGACTGGACGATTGATTGCCTTCACTTTCATTTTGACACACTCTCTCTCTCCCTTTCTCGCTCGCTCCACGGATGGGTGCAGGAAAAATGAAACTCATCGTCACCATCCGCTTCTTCGCCATGTCCGAAGCCTGTTGGCGCGATAAGGCAGCTGATTGTAATTTGCTTAAAAGCCACCGGAATGCTGCAAAGACCCAGATCCTTGGTGTACGGCCTGTATCGATTTTTCTTGTCCAAGGATCCTTCTGTTGCGGGCGGCGGATCCTGTAGAGCCAGTCCTGCTATGCGCCATATTAATTAACTTAGATATAAACGTTAATTCATCACGTCCAACAGAAGGAAGCCTTAAGGTCCCAAACGAAAGCTAGTGCTTCGTCGTCGTCTTTTCAGTCTTCATCATGCCTTCCAGAGATCCAGCGGGACGGGGATGGGAAGATTGATTGAAAAATTATCTACGAAATTGAATAATCTGATGCGTTTACGCGATGGAAAACTGCGAACTCAACTTCTCAAAACCTAATGCTGTGACAAAGCGCCATAAACGCAACTCCAGTTTTGAAGACTCAGGGAGTCCTTTTGACTCCTCCGCTGGATCGAAGCAAAAGAAGCAAGAACACTCGGGGGAACGAAGTCAAGGAAATGGCTGCCACTATCGATTACCGTGCTCTTTCAGTATATTTGCCTCGTTTTGTTTGTCGGAACAACAACATCCCCGGACGTAAAGCCTGGGACTGGGCTCGCCCTAAGCCGGACCGGAGAGTACACCGTGGAGGCTTACGTCCCATTTGCTTTCCGCGTTGATCCGGAAGCGAGGGATTCTTAAGTCTATTATTGAATGAATCAGGACGCGGTAGAGGCTTAGAGACGCGCCAGAAATCTGGATGAGCCCCCCCCCCCCCCCCCTTCTCCCCACGGCCCGTTTCTTCTTTTATGCCGTTCCGCACATTTTTGCTTCGCTTGCCTGCTTGCTACACCAAAGCTTAATCAAAAAATACCAGGCTATAGGCTAGATTCAATCAATCATAGACGGGAATCGAAGTGAATGAAATCCTTGTCGGGGATTTTTTTTCTTCTTCGGAATCATGTCTGGCGGAAAATGTGTCTTCAGCTGAGGATGCTGCTGTTGCTGCTGCTGCTAGACGTATTCCATTCCAAGATGCTCCATTCCTTAGATAGCAAAGTCCGGAACGAACCAGACATGATTGGGATGGAATTTTTTAGAAGCCATACCCCATAGTTCCTTCGTTTAATGCTCATCTGCTGAAGCGCAGTTGCAGCGAGGAACCGTCTTTAAAAAGAATCTTCCATCGTATCTTTTTATTGTTAGGAATGTATTTTCATGTTCCTTACAAAGCAAGCCGTTTCCTCCATCCTTATAGGATGTACAATCCAGGATACACAATCCAAAAGATATGAAATCCATAACCCAACGATTGCAAGTGTTAAGCGCAAGAGTATTTTGATAATGCTTTCTGTCGCAATCTTGATGCCACTGATTCTGCCTCCACATTTCGGCTTCAAACCGCAAAATATCAGAATGTAGTGATGCAACCAGCAACCGTTCGCAGCCACCGCTATAGTTTGTGAACGCTCTACGTTGAGCTCTGCCAAATTCGCTTCCTGCGTCAAAACCATCTCTGACTGTCACAATGATGGTGTGCCTCAGTACAACTTCCAAAAATCAGAGCAAATGCGATACAACGCCACGAACGCCGCGGCTTCGTTGCTTTCGCTTACCCAACCGCCATTCAAAACGTTCCGCAAACGTTTTCAGCAACCCAAGTGCGGTTTGCCCGGACCGAACACCCTCGCAACACAGAGATTCGTTACCCTCAAAACATAACACGCCCGGACTGGGGGCCGCTTCAAGCTGGAGGCAAAGTTTTCGTTTTCGAGTGCGACCGACCGAAGCCAATGGAAAAGCAAAACTTTCCAACTCCACCGGCAGGCTTACTGGACCTTTTACAGGTTTCGCGCTTTCCAGCCGGCGTTTTCCCTTTTTTAAGGAGGCACCGTCAAACAACACACTTTCCACAATCCCTCGCATACCATGCCGTGTCCCTTTGGCACGGTGGTGCTTTGGCTTCTGGCCTTCCCGGAATTTCTCGGTCGAAGGAAAATTCCCCCTGCAAACGGCACACGAACACCGCCGCCTACCCGACTGGTCCTGGTACGGCCAGGGTACGGGTGCATTGAACCTGGAGCCGGAATGAAAGCATGCCAGCACCCCATCAAAACCCCCTTTTTTCGACCCGCTTCTCCTCCTTTTTCTCCTCCTCGACATCGGGCTTTTCATTTGTGAGTCTCTCGGGTTGCATTATTATTGCTCGTTTAACATTTCCTGCAGGCAGGCAGCAGGTAGGTAGGAGGTAGGAGGAAGCACCGAAGTTGCTCCCCACTGGCGGATGAAACGGAAACGGAGCCCTGGAAAGCTTGTCCGGTCGCTAGGTCGCTCGATCGCGTTCGCGGTACCGGGAAAGGGGGGGCACCATTTGAATACAACATTGTATTCGAAGCTCGTACAAAGGCGGCGGCCACATAAGTACATCGACACGCGCACACATACCCTCCAGCACTCTCCAACCAACGCACAAGCCCTTTAGCTGGTATAACGAACTGTAGGGAGCAAAAAAACGTTTCCCTTATTTTGCGACTAGACCCGGCGCAAGACGTTCCGCCAATAATCCTGTCCATGCCACGGCTGGACTCCTGGGCGTTGGAGGGGGAAGTGTGAGCTTTCGCAACCAATTATTCCGTCCGCGGAAAGTAAGGCAAACGTACGGGCAGAGCGATTGGAGTAGTGGGAGAGGATGAAACCGTTTTAACGTTTACCGTATTCAGGGACTCACTTGAGGCCATCTGCGCAACTTTAAGCAGACCGCAGCCAGATGGTGGCAGTTTCGTTTCTTTTTTTTTGTGAATCAGTTATTCCTTTTTGTCACATCGTCATCATTGTTGCAGGACATGTGTTCGTCAACACTTAGCACAGAAACTATGTTACTGATTGCTGAAGTTTAACTTGTGTATTAATCGTTAGCAGAACTTGTCGCAAAACTACAAAAGTCTTCTAATTTGTGTAGTAATTTGTATGTTAAGCGAAGCCCAACGATAAGTAAAGATAACAAAGTAAGTCTCATTTTTGAGGATTATTTTAGACGAAACGATGAGATTTTATCATTTCTCGTCAATTGTGTAGTGGAGTTCAACTTTTCAAGGCTCTTGGAGTCGCATGAAAATATATTTATTTAAATGCAAATTAAAATACGTTAAATCCCATCTAAAGGTATTTGAAGAGTGATAAGATATTGACAGCCTTCCATGATCTGTTCAACGTTTCTCACACTCACAGTGCAATATGCCGATTGCGCTGATTGGAACAAGTTCTATCAACACGATTTGTAACGCTTCTTGAACAAACGAGCTATCGATAAAAGTCTCTTTCCGTTGGTAATTGATGAAGAAAAAGCGTCTTTAACGATTACCTATGCTGTCCACTATCATGGTGCATTGCCACTTGGCTTAGGAGGGGAGAGGAGAGGATCCCTTTGAACTTTCTAGCTGACTCTTTCGAACCGAATCAATTAAAGCTTAATTCCAAACGGAACCTAACCTGCTTTTCCACCTTCATTAGTGGTATCTTCTATCAGCTCTTACTCCACCTCTGCAACACCGACGAACACTGGCCAGCACACTAAATTAATTGTTTCTCCCTCTCCATTTATTTATTTATTTCATCGAATCGGCTGCCACCCGCCAGAAGCTTTCATTAGATTAGACCGTGATTGAGGTTACCGTGGCTTCCGGAAAGCCGATTAGAAGCATCCTTCTCCCCTCCCTCTTTCTACCTTTCTCTTTATCCTGT
>NC_064874.1:16757091-16759591 GCF_943734745.1 Anopheles darlingi | reverse complement strand
AGAACCTTTCCAAATGATGAAGGCCTGTCAAGCGCTGTGTTGGATTTCCCGTGGGACCCCTCACAAGGAGGGCGGCTTTGTTGTGATCGGAGCCCTTCCACGTCACAGAGAACAGCCGCTTGAGCTAAGCCTCTCTGACAGGCCGATGGGGTCTTTTCGTAATTCTCGTAACAAAGATTGGAACGAGAAGACTTGTGGATGTCTCCATGATTTCTGTGGCTTTCAACAGCCCGATTCCTCGTCGAAGTTACTCTGGGAAATGGAAAGCGGAACACATTCTCAACGCAGATGATCCGCGGCCCACACTCCGCGATGCGTCAAGAAGCGTTAAAGGGAACCGCTCAAAAATCGATTTCCGAAATGAAATTACTCAAAGTGTGTACCACCGGGCCACTGTTCCTTCTCCTCCACATAAAAAAGAAACTGACCCATCCACAGTGGACACAAAGTGTAGTCGAACCCCTGATTGACCATCGCCGGCTCGTTAAGCGCGTTTGGTTCCGGCCGGCCAGCCAGCCAGCCGCAGCAGCAGCAGCAGCATTCGCAGCATCGGCATTTGGAGCATCGCGTCGTTAGGGGGCGAGATCTCGGAGCAGCACTTTGCCGGAGTAAAAATCCTTTTTGCGACCCCATTTCATCACTCTCCCCCTGGTCCGGGGAAACCAATTTCGATCGTCTTAGGCCAGATGGGCTGAACCGTTAACGAAGCGAAACTCCACGTCGTGGACGTTGTGTGTCTGCAGGCAGCATCTTGTCCTAGACCTCATGTCCTAGTGGCCTAGTAGTGGGGTCGGCCGGACGCCAAGGGACACGCCAGCATCTTCAGTTCAGCTGGGATCGGCCGGTGGGGTTCAATCGTGAAGATGGACAGACAGGCACCGTTCGTCGGTTCGGAAATCCCCAAAGGGTAACCCCTCCTCTGGACACTGGATCGAAGCCCTTTCGTCCCTTTCGTCTTTGGCAAATTCGGAATACGCTCGTTCCGGAACGCTGACCTTTCTATCCTTTCCGCTGCAAAAGTGGAGAAGGTGCCGACGGTTTGAGGTGAGGGAGTCGGTCACACACACGCACGCACGTGAAGTGATACTCCCGTGACCGTGTTGTTTCAGCTGTCACAAACAGCCAGCAGCAGCGGCCAGAAAAATGGGCAAAAAACCGTCTCCTAATACCTATGACAAATATATGTCAAGCTGTCAGGCACAAATGCTCTGCACTCGCCGGAGTGGAATTTATTTGGCGCGCATCCGAGGGATCACGAGGGAAGATATGAGATGGTAGACAGCTGGCCCAGACCTCGCACGGCCATGATGACGGCCACCGGACGACCAGGACGACGCGGGCGATGATGATGATCTTCTTCAGCAGATATGTTGCCGCCGCTGTCGACTGCTGATGTTGCTCATCTTTCGAAGAAATGGGGTATGGAACCTGGAGGGGGGGGGGGGGGTGGTTCAGGGTGAGTTTTCGTATTTATTTTCCTGGTTTGGGTCCTTTCTGGGATTTACCCGGTTCGTTACCCAAATTTTGGGACCTTCTTTGGGGCTTGAAAAATGATAAACTACTTTCGCCAAAACCAGCGCTCCCGTCGCCTTTTCCGGGGATAACAGGTGGTACGGAAAGGGGTGCGCTTAGGACCCGAAGCATTCTTTTTCCAAACGGGGGCCGCACCATCTGTCAGTAGCGTGTCTGCACAGATGATCGAAATCGGTAATAATCCCACACTAGAAGCCCGCGGCCTTGCGGGAGCACTTTAAGAAGAATGTCGTCCTTTTTTTAAAGGATTTTCCCGGCAACACCATGAGCCTTGATAGCTTTAAAATGTCTCCAACAGATGAACTCTCACATTCTCTGACAGAGTGAGGTGTCAAACACAAGTCAACCGCGCCATTTTGAGGCCCGTTCACGATCAACCAGGCGCCTCCATCGCCATAAAACACGCGGCGCACTAGGCGCCTCCATCGCCCACAAGCACGTTATTCAACGGAAAGCTCCTAGTGACTAGTTTTCCATCTCCAATTGGCCAGGTGGCCGCACATATACACACCCTCACACTCGCTGTAATGCTTACTGTCTCGTGACAGAGTATTTATTATACCATTTCCGGCGCTCCTTACGCGAAATGAGAATGTGTTCCTCCAGTACAGCTGGTTAAGCGTTCGCTTCGTGTGTTTAACTCGCTAAAATATATGCCAACATGAATCCCTTCCGCATGGGAACCGATGCCAAACGGTACTACCACCAACGACGATGTATGTTGTAACCTCGAAAGAGCTCAAAACGAACGAAACGTTCCTCCTCTTCCAGGAATTGCACCCGTCGCACGATTGTGGGAATGTTGTTGTGAGCCTCTGGCCAAGCGATAAAAAAATCCAAAAAGAGCAACCAACCAACCGAACCGAAAAGCATCTTCAAACGAATGAACGGAACGGAGGGATCCCGGTTCCAGGATCGGCGTGACAGCGTTTGGAGGTGAGGGGATGTTTGGCAATGTGTTTGGATT
>NC_064874.1:16729591-16749591 GCF_943734745.1 Anopheles darlingi | reverse complement strand
GTGCTGCTGGTGGGCTACCCGGACTCTCGGCCTCGGCTATTGCGTAAATGATTGCGGCGATGATGCGCCGATGATGACGATTATGCTCACAATCTCCCCAGCTATCGCGTTGGGCTTTTCTCTTGTCTTTTCTTTTTTTGCGCTTCTATGTAGAGTGGATTGCCGTTTTCTACCTTTTCTTTCGTTGCTTCATCTTCATACCGTCGTGGTTTGTGGAAGTAGGAAAAGGTTGCGAAGAGATTTCATCTTTGATTACGCACCACCGAGATTCCGCCGGCAAGTTAGGGACGGTCGATTCTCTTCGTTGGCCTATTGCTTAGCATCCTAATCCGGGATCCGGATCTTTTTCCCATAGGATGACATGGGCACAAAAAGTGAAATTTATGTGACATAATTGACAGAATGGTGCCTGGTTGAGTCAGGATGAGCAGCAGAGCACTGGCTGGAGGCTGGAGTAGTCTCTGAAATTGCTCTCCAGAAATCACTTATCGAATTAGAAATGCTTGATTGGAGCAGTCTTTTAGTTAGTCTCGCTAGTCAAAAGTAATTCCACGCATTTCAAATTGAATTAGCTCAAGAGATCGTAAGCTTACTACAATCACTGCGTATTGGTGGTATTAGCTGGAATGATGGGAATCTTTATGGTCATCCTAGGCTGTATACTTCAAGCCTAACTGCTCTGTACTTCTTATTTTTGTGACATTCCCTTTATGCTTCATAGGCTTGGAATGTTTAAGAAGGATTCCTACATTCGCTGTTATCCCTCGTTATCTACACATGCATTATACACATTTCTCTAAAAAATTGCGCCTTGCCTTAGAAGTAAAAGCATTCTGTACCAATATCTTGAGCACAATAGATGGTTCGCTCAGATAGCCTTAGTACAGCCCCCGGTGATACCAAGACCGCTTTAAGACCATCCTCTTGTTCCGTGTTCCGCTGCGTATCTGCTTTTGAGAACGATTATCTCCATTACTCTGCCATTAGAAGGCAAACTCATCTACGGTAAGCTCTTTGCCTCAGCATACCGACGGAACTGGCATACCTTAAAGGTTACATATCACAAGAGCGCGATTTATCTTTCAACAACGCACTCCAAGCACTCTGGCGTAGCTTCTTTAAGTCTTTTGTTTCCTTCTGACTTTCTTTTCTTTCTCTCTTTCTCTTTCTCTGCCCACACATGTACACACAAACAGGTAAGCGATGTGCTTCCGAGCCGTACGGTACGTAACCACACGTGACGAAAGGATCAATTAACTTCCGGCGCCACCGGCAGTACTCTAATGTCCTTTCAAAACCGCCTCTTCGCCCCCGGCGCACACTGACATGGCGCACATGTCGTACAGTAGAACTCCTCCGGAGGCCCCGGAGGATGCTGTAAATCACGGTCGCACTCCGTGCGATGTGGTCCAGATTGACTGTAACACAGAGGTCTAAAGAGAGAGAGAAAGAGAGAGAGAGAGATAGAGAACACCGAGCAGACACCGGGGATCGTAAAACCCGAGAAACTCCTGTGGCATTCCTGCACGATTCGGTCCGGAAATGGGTTGGCCGGATACTGCCAAATGTGTGTGATGATGATGATGATGATGATGCTGATGATGGCTACTTTTACCCAAGGTAAACCCCATCTCAACTCACGTGATGACGGAGCTACCCTTTACCCGACTACCTGTGTCACTAGAGTGCCGCCCGGTGCTCTGGAGTGCTTAATGCTGATCCGCTTCGCTTCACTTCCACCCTCGGGCAGAAAGGAAGGCAGAAGTTAGTTATACGTCCGCGCAAGTCCCCGCTACAAAACGATGCGTAATGCGTAAAAATGTTACTCCAGGGAGTGGCCCCGGAGAACGAGAATGCGCAGGGGGGTACGTCCTTTCCATTTGGTATAGTAGAGAGAGAGGAGATGCCTTCTGCCTCTTTGCTGTTCCTGGCCGAGTATATGGAGCGCCGTCGTTACCGCCCAGCCATTAACCGAAAACCTCGAGCTCCGGGACTAGCACCAGCAGCTTGTTTGTCTAGAAATGGAGCAACTTCTCCGCCTAGCAATCTAATGGTTTTGCCTGCCGCATTCACCGACCTCTATTGCATGTGTGATGGAAGTTAGCCGTCGGCCGTAGGAGTCAGAGTAGTTCAATTGTTCCCTTTCATGCTCGGGATACGAGTCGAACGACTCTTCGCTATATGTTATCGAATTTCCTGCCGGAAAGTGCGTTGCATGTGCGAGATAGAAACTGTGATTTTTTGCAAGCCCTGTACGTAAGGACGTCGTACCTGGTGCTAGGGTACCGTTTACGGAACCGTTAAATTCTTCGCACTTGCAAGGGGGGGAACCATATAAAAAGGGGAAGAGGACACTTTCAATACACTAGACCCTGAGTATCAGTTTTGTAGCTTCACTGTGCAACTTTGTTACTTGTTGAAAGCAACAATAAACCGTGAGTTCTTCCTCCCTCCGGCATCGTAAATCGATTTCCGGGTAGACGCATCCTTCAATAGGGGGCTGCCAGTCGTCAAATACAAATGGTGAGGTGAGATTCTCGCCACTCCAACATGTTGTGCCATTCACATAGTGGCAATAGCTGGGTGAAACAATAGCTGATGCAATTTGATGAGTAGCGTTACGGGCAACCATAAAAGCATAAAGATAAGAACACCCGAAGACGATAAACGATAAATAGTTGTGTGAGAAATCCGACGAGCTTCCCGGAATGTCAAACATTACGAAGAAACTGATTGAATCCTGAAGTCTACTCTATTGTGAAACATAAAATAGGAAACACGTCTAGAGAATTCTATGTATATTGAGAACAATCTTTCCCTCCAGAATAGACGAATTGAATAACTCTCAGTGAGGATTAAGCCATTAGATCCAGACCCTGAACCGACCTGGTCGAGCGGAGGCAATTCAAGGCCGCAAACACTTTCGCGCACATAAATCATCTTCGAAGCCAGACCATCATTCATCATTTCCAGCGGCAACTGACGATAGAGAAGAGCAAGAGAGCAGGAGAGAGCGAGAAAGAGAGAACAAGAGAGAGAGAGTAATCAGCAGCGAAGATAAATGGGCGAAACTCCGACTCTCCCATACCCGGTGACCTTTCGGTATCCAATTTCATCGGCACCATTTCTTTTTTTGTTTTTATTTTTGGCGCCCACTCACATCGCTCGCTACGAAAACTGGTGCTGATAGATTATCCAGCACTAAAACCAGCAACCAAGAATTTCCAACATGGAGGGTGAATCCTGGCACGAAGCACCTCGCGGATCACACGCTCTATTGTAGTTTTCGATGCGCAGGCATGGCCTCCGGTTGGTCGCTCGCTGGGTGTCGATGTCCAAATGTCTTAAATATGACCAACGAGCCTTCACTCCCGTGGCCATCGCCACACAATGCGAATGCGATGAATCTCGCTCGGTCTCCCCTGGCACGATAAAAAGACGCTATAAAAGGACGAAATGGTGTTCCCCACGGTAGCGCGCCTTTATCGCCGAGGGAAATAAATCTTGGCAGCACCGGGAACCACCGGGAGAAGGTGTTGGTCGTTGCCGTGGCTTGGCGGTGGCGTGGCGTGCGGCCACTTCTGTGCGATGGACTTTTGGGGTTAATAAAGTGTGATTCAACGCGGAAGGCAAAGCGACGCCAACTGGCCGGGGCCATCGTTAAGTTCCGTGTTTTTCTCCTTCGCGACGGAGAAAGAGCTCCCAAGGGAACGGTCACGATCAACGGCACACCGGCCGGGACATCAAATGTCACCTGACAAATGTGTCGCGCGCAAACGCCTCGCCACCGTTGTTGGTCTTAGGTTTTGGGCTTTCTGATTAGCCAAGGCGTCGTCTCTCTTTTACGGCGCTTGCAGCTGGAGCGCTTATCGGAGGGGGCGCACTCTTTTGAGGTGGGCGCGATTTATGATGATTCTCCCACCGTCATCCCGTAACCGAGCGTCATCCTTCCACGATTCCTGGTGAAATGTATCTTCCACAACCACCATCCGAGGTTGCACTGGAACCCGGGTTTGTCCGATTATTGCTGCAACTCGGCCACGGCACGGCACGGCACGCGGACAGGGAAAAGTGAATCAAAGTGGAACACGGACAAAGACACACACACACGTACATGGCTAGTGCAATAAAGCAAGATTACGCGCTAAGCATCGGTCGTTTGTAGTAATGAAAATGAACAATAAAATACCCATTACGATTACGCGCCACGGGGTGGGGAGGGAGAAGGGCGGATGCGATGCTTTCATGGAGCGGCCCAAAATTGAAACATTTGCATTCCCATTCTCCCTTCGCTATGTTTTATGTGTTTTGCCGTTTTGTGACAACCGGCGCGCCGCGTGGCCGTGCCGTGGTCAATGGCAGCATAACTATTATCTCCCTTAGCGTCACTCCCATTCCGCGAGAGGTTTCGATAACAACAAAAAAAAAGTAATACCACCGGCCCGGAAATGGAATAACGAATGTAAGAGCTACGTACTTACCCCCTCCCCCCGGCCACGGAACCAAAGTGGACAAAGTTTTCCATTTAAAAACCCCCGGGCACATTTTCGCAACAAAAAGCCAACGCCACCGCGGGAGAGCAGAGATAAAAATGCACTTTTTCGCGAGCAAAACTTTTAAAAACCGACCCCCGTGCTGACCCGCGAATGCAGGGGAAATGCTGCAGAAGATTGAGGGAAATGGGACACCCAGACAGGAAGGGAGGGGAGACAGAGAAAGAGAGAGAGTGACAGGAAAAGCGTTCCATTTCCACATTGGCGCGCGCCAAAAATGCCAAACAAGTCATTAAAGCCGTACGGCATCGTGGCCATGGCGCGTGGTGGCTCCTCGCCATCTTTGCGAAAGTGAAAAAGTCTCGGACCGGGGACAGGAGCCTTAAGCTGCGGGGTATCCCTTTGCAGTGCGAGCTCCATAGGTTTGTCGCTTTGTCGCGATGATCCCGTGGGTTGCTCCCTGCGCTGCTGCTCACTGCATTTCAGTTTTTTTTTCTTTCGGTATTTTTATTATTTTTACATTCTAGCTGCCTCTCCTCGGCATGGTGGTCAATGTTTTATCTGTTCCTCTTCTTCTCGCCGCACCTTTTCCCCCTGCCATGGCTTCGAATCGTTCCAAAACACACTCCAAAACAGCCGTAAAACAAGCGAAGAACCATTGCCCGTTGCCAACCAGCCAGCCAGCCAGCCAGCCAGCCAGCGTGCCAGCTGAGCTGAGCTCGACGCCACCAAACTGTCAAGTGATATCGAAACTCGGCAAAAGTTGGCTTTAGCACAGCGCAAACACACAAAAAGTAGTAGTAGGTATAATGCCCGAAAGTTCGCCAAAAGATATGATAAAGTGAAATCGGGAGTAACGTGCCTCGACTGCTGCTGCTGCTATTGCTGCTACTGCTGCTGCTGCTACTGCTGCTGTGAGCTTGGTTGGCTTCTTGGCTTGTGCCTTGGATTGAAAAGTGGAAGGGGAACCGAATTCCTATCGCCACCGGTCCATCGTTATCACCATTTGGACGAGCGTTTGACGCGGGAGGGGGAGGGGGGGGGGTGCTTTCAAGTTGTTCCGGCTTTTTTACTTCTTTCTTCGATCGGGCGCTTTCCACTGATGGAAATTCCTGATGGACGACGAGATGGAAAGAGAGGGAGGAGCGTGGACGCGGAAATGGAGAATTTTCTTTTTGAAGTGAAAACTCAAACCAATGCGCCCGTTGAAGTGCAATCGCTTTAAGGAGCGCAAAATTTAAACATTTTTCTACCAATAAGATGCTGAGAACAGTCGCGTTTTCCTAGCAGGGGGACCACGCGAAGGACTGTTACTGAACGCTCTCAACCCAGCGAACACCGGATAGCGTTCCCAGAGGCGCACGTGGCCTCTAGAATTGAATGATAAACAATGCGGCAACAAAGCCTCAGGGGGGGAGTAAGCGAGAGAAGAATTAGCCGGAATCGAAAACCACACGGAAACCGAAAAAGGAACTCACCCTCAGTGGCCAGTGCGTGGCCGGTTCTAAACCCCAGTAATGTTCAATTGGCACGCGAATTTTAGCCCCCCGGCGCACAGGCCGCCATAGTACATTAAGATGAATTACTACTTCTACGCCCCAAAAACTGTCAGGACGAGAAGTGGAGATGGAGTTCCTGTTCGTGCCGGAGAATCATTGAAACGTTTCGGCCCAGGAGCGACCGCCATTCATATTGAATGATTAGCTGCCACTTTCGATTGCGTAAGGACGTGTTTGCTTACGGCGGAGGTGCTGCTCTCCCAAGGAGAGCGCTGAGCAGAGAAGCACATGAATTCAATTGGAATGTTCTCGTGGTAGGATAGAACCATTCTTTGAAGCAAGCAACTCCTGGCAACACTAGCTCTATGAAGAGAGAGCAAAGGAAATTGTTAATGAACGTCGACGACGATGTCGAGTGTGCCAGCGAACGAGAGACAAACGGTAATCAAACCGTACCGATTATCAATCGATTTTGTCATGTTCTCCGGTTGTCCAAAACGGTCGCCATCGTCGTCTTTTTCCTCTGGTGGAAGTGACAACCTAAGACATCGGGGCCTTGGCTGCTGGACTCTTTCATTTATCGAGCTCACCTCAACACGCGCGACTGTCCGATCATGAGCGAAGTGACACATCGGAAAGGGCGTGTAATTTGTGTCCGTAATTTACCGGTGGCACAAAGAAGGATTAAGCCGAACTAACGTGAACCGTTCCATACTGCGACGTCACTCGGACACAAACCATTAATCACGACCGGTGGGAGGGAATGCGCGCGAAACTGTGATGTTGTGTGCGGTCGTTGGCCAATGTAAAACCGTTCTTCAACGGACCTCTACCAGGACCTTGAACAACGGAACCTCACGGTTGATCGTGATGACCCCTCGCGGGGACGTAGAATTATGCAAATGAACAGAAGAGGACAGAGTGCGTAGGTACAGGAATTAAGGTCCTTTTGGGGCCTCTATAATTAGAACCTTCTGGTGGCACGGTAACCAAGAGGATGGTGATTTATGATGGGGGGTCGCTGCTGCGAAGGGAGCGAGGCTATAATTCACAATAAATTATCTGTTTTTACAAATCATTACCGAGGATATGATTAATTAGTGTAATGTTGGTCCGGCGAGAGATTAGCGATGCAGCGATGATTGTGGTTCAAAGATCGCTTACAATTATGGGAATATGTGCCTGATAAATCCGGGGAGCGAGCGATACTAATCGATATGTAGTGTATGCTTGCTTGTAACAGTAAGCATAACATATTAACGAAGCATGATTACTTGTTCCGATCAGTGCATTAATGCATCTGCACTGTTGCGCATTTGATTTCTTACGCTTCCCAAAAAACTTTTAGATATCAAAATATTATTTTGAAAATATTATTATTGGATATCGATAAACATTAATAAATCATTATCTTAAACGTGGAATCGAAACGAAAAGGGAAATGTTTGACTTGAAACTGCAAAATGGCAACATTTTCGGGCTTATTTTATCTTATGAAAACATCATCTCGACGTACATGAAACTGATATAGTATATAAACAGTGTACTAAAGGGACAGGGACAGCCCGAGAATCATATGTATCAAGTTGAACAACCCCATGTTTCGTCTCAGAGAGCATTTTCAAGCGGAATGCCTTGGCACCACTAATGCCATTCATATGGTATCAACCAGATTAAATTTGTTCTAATGTTCATTCCCTACCTCAAACAAGACAGCAGCGGCAAATATGTTTTCTGCAAAAAGCCGAAAAGGAGCTGTATCATAGCAGCAGCAGTAGCAGCACTATGATATAGCCGATGTGTGCCTAGAACACCGCAGTCCTTTCCTCACGAACGAGACAGAGAAACCCAAGCGGCGCTGCTCTGTAAAAGCTTTCTCCAAGTATTCCCCAGAAGTTGGCCAAACTCCCAAAGCCCGAAGCACCGAACCATGAACGCACGCAAACTACCCTAGAGGACACACACACACACATCGCGCTTATCACAATACCAACCACACGGCCACCTTTTTAATTCCTGTGCGAAACCATTCAACTCCCCGGTTCTGCCTGGTGTCGGTTGCCTGGTGGCACTAGAGCAAAAGTGTTTACGGAACATACTTTTCCATTCCGAAACCAAAAACCTCCAGCAGTCCCGCCCGAGAGTCGCTCAGTGTGCGAGCTCTCGAGTCCAACACGGTCCACGGACCATGGTCCGGTGTTCGGTGATTTTCATAATCCTTCCATAACTTGTGCTTTGCAGCACTAATTAGCATTTTGCCCGGCTTCAAAACCCCGTCATGTAATCAATTATGTTTACAAACTCCTCTCCTCTCCTGCGATCACTCACTGCTGCCTTTTTCCCCTGACTCCACACGGAACCAAACCTTCTGATTCCTGCTTTCTTTGGCTTTTATCGTATTTTATCCTTGTTCATTTCGCTCATCAGCCCCATTTGCCTCGGCGTAGGTCAGCAGATTTTTCTGCGACCAAATCGTTCGTACCGAGCGCCAGGGTTCGCTTTCTCTGGGATCGGTGCAAACTGTCCCCTTGCCCGAGTGCTGCGACTGTGGGTAAGCAGCCATCTTGAAATGGCGGTAAAAGCTTTCGGAGCTCTCCTACCCTTCACAACAATATTCCGCTCCGGACAGAGCACTGCGACGAAGGTCCCGGGACACGACGATACGACGCAACCTCTCAAACACTCACATACCACACCACACACCCCCTTCCGTTGTGTGCGCCTGAAAATGTTGAAATCATTTTTAATCTTTTCTAATAAATTCCCTTCTTTATGTAACGTGCCCGGTCGAGTGACCACACGGCGCCAGTGTGGACACAACAAAACCACACGCATCCTACACCCGACCGCCATTTGGTCCCCTTTTGCCAGCTAGCAGATTGCAGATTAGGAAAGTGCCGGAAGTCGGCAGTGGTCTCTTCGGAGTGTGTACCGCTGTTGTGCTTACTCTCACTCACACACAGCACAGATTGAAATGAATACAATTTGTATGCCACCGTCGCACCATCGTCAGGTTGGCGTATAGGTTTTTTTTTGCAAACTCCGGAACACCCCCTTTTCCCAATATTGAAACTCCAGGTTAAAGGTGCAAATGGTGGAGCCTTCCACGGGATAAACATTCGTGTTAATCTACCGTTCCAGGGATGTACTTCAACGACAATCCACAAACGATCAAACAACCGTATCATCGGGAATTGGCCATAAATTCGTCCACTGAAAATTGTCCCCGGACCGGAGCTGGCTCACTAAATGGATTGGCACACAAGATACCAGTAATGCCATGCCCTTGTGGCCCTCTCGCCTATCTTCGCTTCTCGCCTCACGATCATCATTATTTCCCTTTTAATGGAACAGATAAATGGATGCCAGCTTTGTGCAGGGACGAAAATCTCGGCTTTATTTTATTGGAAACCTCTCGCCTGGCACGCATTTCAATTACCTCTGCCTGATGCCGGAGAGGGTGGTACGTTGATGGCCATGACCACACAGGCCTCGTCATCCGTTAAGATTCGCTTTTGCGCTTTACGCCGGAAAGCCGGAAAGAAGGATAATGGCTGCGTCCTGCAGCCGATTAATTACTCGGAACCCGGATGGATTCGATCGATCGATCGATCGATTCGTGGAGACAACGTGGTGTTTAACGACACACCGGCGGACCTGCACTGGCCGGAGAAGCCTATGTACCGCACCATCGCACGACGAGCGCACCACTTGGGAGCAATTATAATTTCAGTTCACTTCACGTCGCTTAATGGATGCAGAAGGATTTTGCTCGCGCTACACGGTTGAACGGTGTGTGTGTGCTCGCTCCCTTTCCAGGTGTATCATCTGAATCATCCCTTTTGCATGGTTGAATGATTTTACAAAAATACACCCTTGCTTCACGCCGATGGTGCATCACGAGCATCAATCTTGATGGGCGGGTTTATTATGCGCACATATGATGTAACATAACGAATGGAGTCCATTATCCCTATGCTTTAATGATAACGAAAAAAATATGAAATGCTTCCCTTTAATCCTGACAGATTGTGCTCCTTCATCTGTGCTATTGTCATTTTTTAAACTCAAAAGTTTCCCCAAACAGTGAATCAAAATAAGATTGTTGCTACATTACAAACCACTCACGCGGTGGTATCGAGGCCGCCTGATATGGGCACGGCATCTTCGCTTTTGAACCCTTTTTGAGCCCGAAACCGAACTAATGCTTTCCAATCCGTCAGCTTAATGCGCTACGCGGCGCCCGCCGGTAACGGGGGCGAAGGATGCGAGAATGCCTATTTGCTTCAATCGACGATTGATCGTACCTCGCGAGTGATTACATCAGCTGGAAGCTCTCGAGCCAGCAGGGAATGGCGAGAGCTTAGCTGAGGCGCCCTAACGATGAGGGAGAGAGAGAGAGAGGAAGAGAGAGAGAAAGGCCATAAGAGAGATCGTGTGAGTTGATTCCTGCCCCGGTGGTGGGTGGGCGCACGGGTCGATTTTTTTCCTCCAACAAATCCATCACGTCACGGCCCATCATTAGGATCGTTAGTGCTTGCGATTAATCTTGCCATGCTCCATTCACTGCTCGTCCTTCGAACACTGCTCCGCCAACTACTCGACGCCTGACGCCAAAATGGGAGGGGGGGGGGGTTAAATCAAACAACAAGCACCGAATGAAAAGAAGACGATAAAGTTTGTTTATGGATCATTCATTCTTCTGTTTCCCCCCCGGCTTTTACCGGCATTTCCCGAGCTTTCCAGCATCATTTCTGCATTAAAGGGGAAATCGGCAGTTGGTGCTCTCCGAAACCCATTCATCCATCTATTCCATCTCCGTTTGTAATGGAAGTTGAAAAGTCTGGCCAACGAATTCACGCTTACGAACTGCAGACAAAAACCGAATGCAACGGGGGGGTTTTTTGCTTTTTCGAGCTTCACGTAAAACACACTAACTCCCCCGCGCCAGCAGCGGAAATTGATGGAAAAGATTGTACTCAGAGTGAAAAATCGCACTCCATCAGGGACGAAATGGAAGGAAAAATTGAATATAACCCGGAATAGGCAAGTGTGCCCATGAGAACACAGCTGCAGAGGACACACAGACACACACACACATGTACACCCTCTTGGTCAGTTGGACCTCTCTCCGGACCGGGCGCATCGGCGAACAATGATTCGTCCGAGTTTTTGTTCCGTATCAGTCTAGACTCCGAGGCACTGGTGTGCATCGCAGCAGCAGATCGCTCGATGCAACTCTCCCGGGAAAAGTTTCAACGGAGGAAAAACGGATTCAATTGCGCATCCCGCTTCCATCCAGATCTACGTCCAGCCACCGCCAGCGAGCAGGGATGGGTAATAAATGAATTACATCTTCGTGATTGTTGCACTTTGTCCAGAAGGGCTTCCGGACGGAATTCCCCGGGAACAGGCACACTGGCACACTGTTCACGATCATGATCACTCCAAGAATCACCCACCCTGGGGACCGGTTGTGGTCTGTGCAGCGCCTTCCGCTTCGTCTTGAATTTATCGTCTGTTGTCATCGTCGTCGTCGTCGTCGTCGAGAGCGCGGTCATCGTTTTGCTAACGAAATGCATCGCTCGTGACCGACGACGACGACGACGACGACGACGAATCTAAAACAATCTTTCTTCTGCAATCCCTCCGAACGGCAATTTGTCGGCAAGAAACTCGCGGGCCGTCCAATAGCCGTGTCCGCGGGGATGTCCCTCGTCGTCGTCATCGTCGTTGTCGTTGTCGTCGTTGTGGTGATTCGAGAACTCGTCGAGGGCACGTCGTGCAACCTCCACGCTTCTTCGTCCATGGTTAACCAGCGTGCTCGCTTGACGTGGCACGAAATGTGACCAGCGGTTCTTTTCCGGTGTCCCTCAAGGCATCTTAGGAGCGTGAGTTTCGGATATCTTTTATCGAAACTTCAACCAACACCAACAAAGCGTCTTGCGAAACCGAAGTCGTCAAAAACGTGAAGATTGCTACGGGATCATCAAACACGACGGGATGGTGGTTCGGTGTGCAGCACACTGGAAGGTGCAAAACATTGTCTCCACTCTTTGCGGAGGAGGATGGTCGCGTGTCCCGGTGCCCGAAGCGATGTTTTGCTAAAAAAAACGTCACCCCCCGGCACCCTATTACCGGAGCGCCTCGTGACCATAATGAATTGCTTCCGGAATGCGCCAGAAGGGACCTACTTTGGTGGTGTCCTCTGGATTTTTCGTTTGTTTTTTTTTGTTGTTGTTGTTGTTGTTTTTCTCGGTCTTCCTCGCAACGCTTCTTCACACATTATTTGTTGACGAGCCCGTGTCGCCATTGCTCGTACGCTGTGGATGTGTGTTGTCTGGCGGCGAAATACAACCAGGAGCAACACCAAGCGCTGTGGGAAAAATTAATTTGCACCAACCATGACAAATCGCATCCTCCTACCTTGAGTGGAGAATGGGGAATGGTGATGAAGAGGAGGAGGGGTTGGAGGTGGTAGCGTTTCGGTGAAGTGTAACGAATTGTTGGCCATTTTTCTGCGGGATTTTCCACCAAAAATCTCGACGCATGATGAAATGCTGTCCCGGTTTGCAGCTGCGCGAAACGCGAAACAGTGCTTTGGGGAACTTTAGGGAGACAATGAGCGCCGCATGTTTAGGCAAACAGTTCTTGTATTATGAAAATATGAATGCTAATTTTTTTAAATATTAGCTGTTTGAGTAATCTAATATATCGTTTCAAATATATTAAAAACTTATTAATCTAACCAATACTAATTGGTAGACAATTGGAGTTTAATTGTTCCTTATGAAATTAAAATTTACATCAATTTAAGACAGGCGTTCAAATGTTTTAAATGAAAGCTTTACTCCTAATGAACACCGTCCTTAAAGACATGGCGCTGGGCATGTCGTGTCCGATCCATCAATCATACTTCAACCTCATTCCTTACCTCACACCGTTTCGTCTTCGCGCTGTGGTCTATTCTATTTGAGCAACCCAAACTTTTCGCCCAGGAGAAAATGAATAATTTATAGTTGTTTTCTTTTAAATATCGCGCTCTTGAAGCAACTTCACTATCATCTTTCCCAGCACTGCGCTGCAAAACTATCTGCTGCTGAAACTAAAAACTCCAAACTCCACAAAAACCTCATCCTTCATCGTCAGCACGAAGGCGAACGCGAGGAACTCAAGGACGCAAAGTTTTTATGCAAAGTTCAGTGAAAGAGCTGAGCGCTGGCAACGTTCGTGTGCACGTCGTTCGCACGGGAGTTTCCACGTTCTCCGTAGGTGGCTGTCAACATTCATTCGTTTTCGCTTCATGCGCTCCGGTTCCGACATGCTGCTCCTTGATCTACGCTGATGTGGCCCAATTCTCCAGGCACGCGGCTGTTAGACGATGTCAGCGCACAAAGCTACTGATGAGCTTCGCTTTGCTTTTATTGGATGAAATATGCATGACCAGCTTGGAAGGGCCGGCTTCGCTTCCGGGTCGGGATGATGCCTAAGCAATAATTTTATTGTCACAACAATTAGTCCAGCGTTCGTTCGTTCCGAGAAGATTAGCAAACGCCGACGCCATGGTTGGGTGTAAGGAATGGTAACTTCTAATAGTTAACGTGTGGTATCGAACAGCAATCGCCTATGCTGGCAACTATTTCAATTAGCAAGTACCTAGAAGCAAGGTTAGACTCTGTGGGAACAAGCCTTACTACGAAACATTGAATAATCAACAGGTATCAGCAGGGCAGAACAATTGACTAATTATGCAATGAAATTGTTAAGGAACAAGGATTTTTTCCTACGATTCGTGATAATCCTGTGGAATGATCCTTGTTCCATATGGAATCCACTGCATAAATAGTCAGTTATTCTCAAATTAACCGATAACTTTCGAGCACTCTATTCAAATATACGCATCGTAAAAAAAGACTGAATCTCAATCATGGTTTAAAAGTGCCCTACCTTATCCAATACATCCTTCATGGCCACTTGTAGGTCATGATTTGATTCACGCAATGCAAATGCCGTTTCCTTGAACCTCACCGTGCCAATCTGTTGATGCAATAGTTCATTTTGTGCCGCAACATGTTTGCTTTTCGTTGCACAATTTCCTCCCGAGGACCAAAGGATACCAGGCACCAAAGACGGAGAAGAACTCAGGTTCTAGAACAAGCTCTTTTGCTCGCTCACTCTTGGCCATGCTCATGCTGCAACGATAACAGCCACGGCGCACGAAAGCATTTTCCTTCGAAACTTTTCACAATGTCAACATCGCATCAGGAGTTTCGCGGTGATGCGTGGAATAATGGCCGTTACACCGAACACCATTACAACGTAGCTCACGTGTTCCCCCCCGGGGGACACCGGTGACTAGGTCGATAAGGCGAATGCTGTAGCTCCCAGGCACCATAGAGAGAAGAGCTCGACACATCCACTCGCACAAGAAAATTAGGTCATCTGGTCCTGCTCCTGGTGATCCGAACAAAGAAAATCCTGGCTGCCTGGCTTCGTTTTGCTTCTTGAGGTTCATTTCAAGAGCCGAACCAGGTGCTCCACGACATTATGGGTTTCTTGGAAGTTTTGAATTAAATTTGCAATGGCTAATCTGGTAACGGGAGGTGCTGCTCAACGAGTGCGACATGGAAAAAGCACGCATGGAAAATTCGAAAACCATTTCGATTTTTTCCATTCCGAATCCAGAAAGTCCCTTTAGAATTGCTTCCCATTGTCATCTCGCCTTCAAGTGCTTCCGCCCTAAAATCACCTCAACTCAACAAGTGTTTGGGGGGTTCGGCACCTTCCAAAGCGCGACGTTTAGTCACGGATTGTTGCCCGTCAATCTAGTAGAGGTAAAAGCAGCAGTAGCAGCAGCATGCCTATCTACCGCACAATAAAACTTGATGGCACAAGATGGTAGAAGATTCGATTTCCTTTACCGCGATATCCGCAGAACTCCGGGTGACAATGGAGATTCGCCTTCGAGCGCAATCAATAGGCGCGTAATGGTGCGGCCACCGTCACCGGAAGGTGTCGTCATCCGTAGCCGCAAACAACACGGGGGTAGAAATCTAATAAATATCAGCGACACACCAATAGTGAGGGGTGGATGCTCTTGAATTCGTTTCTTCAATAGATTCGATGTTTGTCCTTTCGTGTTTGTTCGTTCGTGCAGAGGGAGAATAATCGCACCGAATAAGTGTCGGTGCGTGTGCCCCGATGGGTAATGCCAGACATCGTCCGGTAAATGGAGACGCCGGGTAGGTCTCTTTTTTCCCGCGGTCCCGGATCGTCGTTCAACTCGCTGTACCCGCTCGACTACGTTTTTTGGGGGCAGAATCGAAGCAGTGGAAGCATCCCAGTATCCCTAGTGAGGCAACCCTTTTTCGTCAGACACAGTCAATAGCCAAAGAATGGTCTGTCCTAGTCCAACAGACCTTCATTTTGAATCTTCTCTTGCCAAAATGCCCCGAAGGATGCAAAGACACCAAGTGAATTAAATTTATCAAATTGTAGCTCGCTTTGTTTGATCTCTCTTTTCATACCGCGCCGCACCCCGGGCAGCCCGGCCGGAGGATGTAAAACTGTGAAATTGGAGCGTCTGGCCCTAGTCGTAGGGATGAAGGGATTCTATCCTTCTGTCATTTTCCGTAAGAATTGGGTTTGATGGACGAGCGCAACCATCGCTAGTAGCTAGACGCTGTTAGGGATTGCCTTCGGACAAAGAAAGGCAGGCTGTTTCCATGGAAATTACTTGGACGCGGGGAGCTCAGTGAGGCAGAACACTCCGAGAAGAGTTTATATCATTCCGGTTGTCATGGTTTGTTTGGTATGATGGGCAGCTGTGTATGGTGGTGGAATGGTGAGCCCGGCGTACTATTTTGGCCACTTGTTGAGAAACGGTGAACAATGCGAGCGAAGAACGGGAATCAAGTTACACCATGGGCTCAAAGTTAGCCGTAATACTAGAGGGGTGTCAGATAGCAAAGACTGAAGCCGTGCTCGAAGGTAATCCAACTCTGTTTCGACTTTATTTTCGCGATCGAAGTGCCTTCTTCGATCATCTTTCATTATATCCTTCAATCAATGGGGAAAAGGAATTCAGAACAATTAGAAAAAATCTGGTATTCTGTTAATAAACTTTCAATAAGAATGTACCGAACGTTGCTGGAACAGGGTGCATGAAAAACCAATCTATAAAATAGTTGCACTGCTGCTCATTTCAACACATTCCAAACCAAAGGGCAACGCTGGCTTGCTTGCGTAGCCTGCTACAGTCTGCTCAGAACCTGCCACAATCTGTAGATTTTTACAGATCCGCCAAAAAACGCCAACTTTTAAGCTCTTCAAAAGCTCCAAAAAATAGCTTTCCGTGCGTTACGTGAACACTTCCATATATTTTGATGTGATACAACCGTGTTTTCTGCGTCAAAAAACCTGCTGCGTCTATTCACATCGAGCGCGTTTAAACGCCACTAATAGACGCAGCAGGTTTTTTGACGCAGAAAACACGGTTGTATCACATCAAAATATATGGAAGTGTTCACGTAACGCACCGAAAGCTATTTTTTGGAGCTTTTGAAGAGCTTAAAAGTTGGCGTTTTTTTTCGGATCTGTAAAAATCTACAGATTGTGGCAGGTTCTGAGCTGACTGTAGCAGGCTACGCAAGCAAGCCAGCGTTGCCCTTTGGTTTTGCAATTTGTTTTGGCAGGAATGTGTTGAAATCCGGGTAATAACAGTTTTGCGTGAAGATTAAACTATTTATCATGATTTGATAAGGTGGCGGTAGTGATATGGTGCTATTTTTCGTGTATTTTAAATCGACCTTCGCGCAACCTAAGTGTGAACAACAAATTAAGCTTTTGCGTCAAAAAACGCCAACTTTGGCGTTTTTAAAAACGCGTTCGATGTGAAAGCAGCTTTACTCTGAAAAACTGATCCCGCGCTTCGCTTGGTATGTCACTCTACGCCCGAGAGCTCAAGGCAGCTTATCAGGATAATGATGAGCCCCTGTCATAATTGTAGCTTCTGCGTGCCGGTAGCTCCTTGCAATGGTTTTCTTTCATTCCCTTTTTTTGTACAACAACTGACAAGAACAAACGAAACCCATCACTTAGAGAACGTACACCATTTCTCCCTTCCCCGTAGTCTCTCTTCTTATCACCAACCAACGCAATGGTGCGTCCTGACGTCTGTGACTGTTTACTTAACGAAAATTGGATCCATCCCCACTCGTCTCGGCACGAACTCCGACACTGTGCCGATTCGAAATTCTGACTCGCAACACAGGCCCCAAAAACGATGCCAGTGGTTGTGCCTGCCATTTTACTTTTTCTCCCTCTTTCTTTGTTTTTCCCCCACAATGTTCATCCATCATCTTGTCATCGTTCCTGAGGCGCACTGTGTGTTTGCGCGTGTGCCTTGGAAAATGGTGAAAAATCCATCCTCTCCTGTCGTATTGCTGTTGTAGCTGCCGGCTCACTTACGCACATTTCCTCATTGTTCTCTTGCCGAGTAACTAGTCATAGTACAGTAGAAGGTGGCTGGCTTCTCGAAATGGTAGGGGCAACTCTTTCTATCCCTCCAGATTTGACGGGAAACATTCATCAAAATAGATTTTCCATCCACCAACATCCACCGTCGGTGGCTCCAGGGCCTTTTACGGGCGTCCCGAATTCTTCGACCAACGAGGCTTCACTAACGATGAGTGCGCGAAGGAAGATGCGAGGGAAACATCAACGGAATGTGGGCTCTAATGATATGCCAACAAAACGGTTGCCCTCGAGACGTACAAAAGCCTCTTCGTGCATCCTTCACAAAAGCAACCCCGCCCGAGAAGCCACCATTGTTTCCCCCCCCCCCCCTGCGCGAACGTAATCGAACACAGGTACCGGTGGTAGGTTACTGACGCGACGGTTGCTCACCAACTCATAACCGGCGATGATGCTGCTGAGTAAGGTGAAACATCTGGCCCGCATATGGCTGTGGCTCCCACGCAGGCAATGAAGGCTTCTCAATTGGAGGGTCTGCTCTGGGTCGACTGGGAAGGATTGTTTTTTGGTTAGAAAAAATGTTGTTTAGAACATATGACGTGTGATTTGTTTCTGCTCGGTGCAAGTGAGCTATTCATCTTTTCAGGACCGCTGAACCTTTGTGTCCGTTCTTAAAAGTACATCTATACGTAACGTAGTGGTACGCTCTGAATATGAATATGTTGTTTGTTGCGCAACACAATGCCTTAACTGTCATACAAATGGAAACATTGACAGCTAGGCCTACTAAGCCCTAAAAACTAAAGCATCCAAAAATGCTGTAAAATTGCAAAATCTCCTGTTCTGTATTATAAAATCTTCAGGGCGAAAGCTAAGTATGCTATGGCATGAATACTGACGGGCTATGCTACTATTATAAGTATCTTTTTCATATAAAATTTATTTCTATAATTTTATTTATAAAGTTGATGATGCAAAAATAAATTGATTTTGCCGTGTTGTGATGATTTTTGAGGTGTGTTTTGCTGTTTCATTCTTACAAACCAAAACCACAGACCCTTCAATACACTGTGCGAGCACTTTAATGCGACTTTACGACGAAAATCAATCGCAACACTCACCACTCGACAGCAAAAAAAAACCGCCTGAACACACCAAAAGAGGGAATAAGATCGGAAAAGCAACTTTGCTTCCCTCTTACGTTCCGCGCCCTTCGCACTCACGCCGGAAACACTTTAGCGCAGGAATAAGATGCTGGTTTCGGTTTAGGTAAGTGAACCTGAATAATTACATTTCTTTCCGGTCCCCGACGGGAATGGTGGAAAGGACCAAAGCCCGGAGGCTGCGAAGCCGTGATACAATCTCTTGACCGTAACTGAGCTAGGTGTAGCGGGATTTTTCCGTTTTCGAAACCAACCTGTTGTGTTGTGTGCGTCGTAGTGGTGGTGGTGATTGTGGAGGCGCTGCCGGGCGTGCCGATGGGGTGGGAACCCGATTGCTAACCAGCCAAAATCCTAACCAGCGTAAAATTGACGTACGATGCTGCTGATGATGATGGTGGTGATGGTGGTGAGAACCGAGGATGGTGGCATTTTTCTTTCGCTCTTTTCGTCCTGTACATGCCCCGAAGGAAATTCGGGGCAAAATGTGTAATTCCAACTTGTGTACCGTGTACCTGTTCCGCGTCGCCGTTTCCGTTGATCCGCGAGCTGATTTCGAGATGATTTGTGGCACAGCCCGTAATGTGAGTCGGATCAGGCTGACAGGCGCACGTACGCATAATTGTATTTTTGCAACCGACCACCGGAACCGATTGCTGGCAACAAGTGACTGGAGTAGGGCGCGTCCGTGCCAGCAGTGGCCAGCAGCGAACGAGAAACGAATACTTTTGCCACTTTTGATGCCATTTTTTGCGATAAATCATCCGTTAAAGTTTCGTTTTGGCTTCCTAATGGCCCCTGGTTAAAGTGCCGGGTCATGATGAGACGCTTCAATTGTTAAAATTAATTTAATATAACTTCTACCGCACTTCCTGCATCCTTTCGACCTCGTTTTTTCCGTGAAATATGTATTAAATGAGTCTTTTTCCTCTTAATTACCCTCTCACTCACCGGCGCGATGAAGCCATTAGCGACGGAGAGATGCTTTATTGTAAAGAAATCTGCGAAAAATTCCTGCAAAAAAGAACATTCCCATTCAGGCTGGCAGAAGGAGAAGAATCTACGAATGTTGCTGGAACGCTAGTGTTGATCATTAGTTTAAATTTTGCTTTCACTCTATACGCTGCTGCTCCCCCATTTGCCTAACTGTCGTCCAAATAGCGCGACCTAAGGTCGTAGGTTAGCATTGGCCTTTGTTAGTGTGGCGGGGTGGGTTTGTGTATGAAAACGAAAAAAAAACTTCTCCAACGACATCTTATATCGTCCGCCGGCAGTGAATGCTGAGCGGGACATCCCTACCACAGGGGGAAGCTGGAGAAAAGTGCCAAAATTGTTTATGCCAGCGCCACACCGAATACACGACAACACGACTC
>NC_064874.1:16707091-16724591 GCF_943734745.1 Anopheles darlingi | reverse complement strand
TTCATGCTTCCATATTGTCCTCCGACTGTCCCGCAAAACAAGTCCCCGTATTCGGAATCGCACACACATGTACATATGGTCCATGGACGTTTTGTCCACCCATCATTTGCGAACCAGCAGACGGCGTCGACGCCGACAGCGTAACCACAACAGGTCCATGACTCAGGAGGAAGTTCAACCAAAACAAAATGCTGGCGAGACAGTACTCGCCGATGACAGCCATTGGTTCCGGTTGAATATGGGACCTCACCCGCATCCACGCTACACGCTCGCTGGCGACAGAGTTGGCCGACAGCCAGACCGGCTTCCACTTTACTCATCGGACAAAACCGCTTCGCTATCCGCACGAAGCTGATCCTCACGCCGTGGACAACACGTTACTCGAATTATGTATGCATCCTTACCATCGACACCATCACCACCGTCATCATCGTCATCATCATCATCAGTTTCGGTTGAGCACAGCATGATCTCGTTGTACACGGTTCACCTCTCGTAAACTCAGCGGTGGACACGGTGGGACTTTGTGCGATCAAACTTTAGCCGTATCACACTTGCTAATGCCTCTAATCCACCTAATGTAACCGGAGGCTTTAGTTTTGTGATCCGTGTGAGACGATTTACGAGGAACAATAACACGAGAACGTTAACAACGTACAGTCGGGATAGTAAACGGTCAGCAATTTATCATAACACCAGCAATTTGAGTTGAAAAATTGAGCAATCGACAGTCGAACGACGTTTGGAAGTTCGGTCAAGAAGAGGAATGGTGTTCATTTGTAGAAATGATTCAAAGCATTCTACATGAAGCATTTTGAACATGAATTGAACATTGTGTAACCATCTTCATCTATATCTTCTAATGTGAGTCATTGTTTGAACAATTCATCAAAACCACAAAACATTTCGAGGACTATAACTGCAATAAACGCTGCCACTATCTAAAAAGTTGATTTGAATCGCTTTCATTAGAATAGCATCGAAAACGAGTCAAGGTTTCTCTGGTTACATCAAGTACAAGACAGCATCACCATGATGAGAATGTTGATTCCCCCTTTTTTCATTCCCCAAATCTGACATTGAAACATTGTAAATCGTAAACCAGAACCAAACCGATCATCAATTCTGGCGTCAAGTGGCTTTTTACGGGTGAATGTCCTCGCCTCGGCGCGTCTTGTCTTGCTGCTTGGCATCTCTTGTAAAGATAAACCATGGCTCATGGTCGGTCGTAAATTAAGAAAACTCGTGTTAAATGTCCCATTGCGAAGGGAACACAACCCTAGTAGTGGCCACGACCGGTAGTAGTATTGTCGCAGTCGGAAGTTGAGTATCCCTCATTATTACGTATCAATTGATGATGCGAACGTGCAGATATCGGTTTTTGACGTTTTAATTTAATTTTCCCAACAACATGCGCCATCCACTGTCGCTAGAGATTCCAAATGGTTTCGTCAAACTTCTTTTTTAAGCGTCAGCGCAGACACCACTTGACGGGTGGAAATAAATTAATTTTCCCTCGCCGATAGTCAACCCTAGGAAGGGGATATAATCCACATTAGACACGGCACTAGGTGGAGGAAATTGTGAAACTCTCACACTCTCGCTCTCGGTCGTTCTAGACTATTGCATCGTCCGTTTTGGCACCGTAGCCAACCGAAGTTGTCTGCCACGGGCAAGAGATGGACGTGAATCGTCGGGGAAAACCCAAACCCGGCGACCGATGTCTGGCGTCGGCGAACGCGCGACGTACGACGCTTTGCGTTCCGCTCTGTCCTGAGCAATCTTTAGTAATAACTGGATCGAATTAGTGGCGGTAAGGCCCGGATCGAGCAACGGGGCGTGAAGTTTGTCACACTTCGGTAATGCGTGTGCTCGCGCAATGAGTTCGCTCGAAGCAGGAAAAGTAAATAACCACAAGAAAAGGTGGTGCCCACGACGGCGACATTCTTATTTTGCTTTCTGAAGTGGATTTTATTTATAAATCGCCCGGTAAAGGAGCGCACGGCCAAACAGGAACCATCCCACCACCGTCAAGGCACCAAGTGATGGAGCGCTATGTGTGTGAAATGGCTGTGTTTTGCTTTTTTGAAAATTGGTGGCGTGATTTGAAGGGCCATAGCGTTCGCGGCCTTACCCCTGCTGTGCTGTGCCTGGTGTCAACTAGAGAGGATTTGGCTAAGAAAAAGGGGGGCCCCTAACATAGCACACAGTCTGGAGATTCTTTCGCTGCTTACACCTAATTTGTTAAGCTGCTACAGACGTGTTAGTGACGGCACGGGGATTTTATGTTGGCTTTGTTTTACTTCGTGCATTTTATTGCTCACCACTTGTCAGGGTTATGCACGATGATTAACGGCTACATCAGGGAAGGGAATGCTATGGAAACCGAGGTGCGATGCTAAAGTAAATCAACAGTAAAGGAGGAGAGAGAATATGAGAACACAAGAGCAACATTGATCCTAACAAACCCCGGACTACTGCGTCAGCTACTCTGATGTCGAATGTTATTTCGAGTATTTCAGATATCTGTCATCGGTCTGGAAACCTAGCCACCAGATCGACTTCGTGAAGATTTTCTTGGCTTAAAACTAGAAACTAGAGAACCAGGACTCGAGTTTCATGTGATAAATGGGTACAACTTAACTTGAACTTACTAATTAGTTCAATTATGAGCAATGTTTTGCGATGCATGTTGGCTTCGGTAATGTTTTACAAAAAATTCGAATGCTACCTCAATTTGGCAGAGAATTTCAATGAAACATACAAACCAATTACTAAAAAATAAATCAGTCATAGGTTTAGTGGCAAATGGAAACTTCACAAACAAACAAACAGAAAGCCAAGCATAATTAAGTGTTATTGTACACTTCGAGACAAGATACAAGATTGAATTTATTTCATACATCAGGCTCTGTACTGTGTTCTTCTGTTCACTGTTTCTAGAAATGGGCACTGTTGAAATACAGGTTACTGAGATGATATGATATGATACGACGTTGCGTCAAAAATAAATTGTACTCAGGTTGCTACGTTTCATTAAATGTTCAAATGACAAATTTTTCACTGACAAAAACGTATCTATCTACACGTCCAGATCTTCTAGCAGCTTGTATTTGCTAAATGCTCTGTCTTGTACCAATAAACTTTCCAATTACTTCATAACCGGATGTTCTTGACAACTTGGTCCTAACACATGACAACCACTAAATGGCGACAAATCGTCTCCGTTTTCTTCTATTGTCTGGTACAATTCTTGAAACTTACATCGATTGATTTACCACCGGTAGCAGCTTTCAATTTCCAGGCGATTTGCTTTAATTGAATCGTTTCTTACTCGTGCGATTACATCATTGAGCACGACGAGTGCCGGCCACAGGTACGGCCACGCTTTCTGGCAAGAAAACTGCGCCATTTACCAATCTGTAAGGGCCGTAAGCAGCCAGGACGTTGAAAATGTTTTATGTTCCATCTTCATGCACCTCGGACGCATTCAAGCACAATCACAGCCGGTCAATCGTCTGGCAGCAATCCTCTTCCTCCGGAGCGGAGATGGCCGAACAGAGAATAAAACTCATCCAACTCATGCGGGCGACATAAAGTCGTCTCGGCAACAGTCGGCGATGAGAAGCGAAGCGTCTTGTATTCCTTCCCATTTATTCGCGATAAAAATTCAACTTTTCCATCCGTTTTAGGTGGCCAATTTTCTCACACCATGGCTAGCCACGCCTGTCTGCTTGCCTGCCTGCCTGCTTGCCTGGCTGCCTGCTTGCCTGGCTGTATCGTACAACTGGGAAATGCATCTTCATCTCCGCGGATCGTGCCACTGCGTGGGGTACGAAGGAGCTGGAGTACCGGTGTATGCAGTAATCCAGCAGCAAGTTATCTGCCATCGGTCTCTCTCACTGGTTTCTTCTATTCTCGGATTCCCGTACGGATGATGCTGCTGCTGCTGCAGTTCCAATGCAGCTTTGGCACTGGTCCTTGTGAATCGACTTCTGAAGATGCCAAAGAATGGAGATGAGTGAGGCGGATGGCAGCAAGAGCAATGAAACATTATCCCACCAGCTTCCAGGCTCGTCTTGCTCGTCTTGCCTCTCCTTTTGATCCTGTCCCATTAAACTGATGGCAAACTGAGGATCCTCTGCTCAGGATCTCACGGCATCCCACGGGGACATACCCTGCTTCCGGTGCCCGGTCTGTCGTCCGAAACCATCCAACGAAACGACGATAACGCAAAACCGGAACATAAAGTAATATCCTCAGTCCCGGGGCCGTGGCACGCGGCTGCCAACGAATGTATTTATTTTCTGATGGGTTTTCCTCCTAGGAGGGCACGTCAAAAGTGAGAAGCAAAAAGTTTAAGTCCTTCCACGTGGCCTCTTCTGCTACGTCTGTGTGAAGGTGCTTTAGTACGGACTAGTAACAGCACACATTTGCAGCATAGATAATGTGACACCGGATGGTAGTTGAGCAAAGTTCTTCTCTGGATACCACAGGGTATTTCAAATCGAACTACTTATTGTTTGTTCAAGTTGCTGGAAAGTATATCATTACGACGTGTATTGTTTTGCTGCTCTAGTGAGTGCAATCCTATCTCTTGACTAAAAGTCTGGTCTGTTTCCTCTCGGACAATCTACAAATCATCTTATACCGAGTGGACATACAGTACTGGATACACCGCTTCGAATGCTATCCATTTTTCGCTACGTCACCTAGAAGGTCACACGTTCGTGTGTCTCGTAAAACATATTCCCTATGGAAAAGTCGCGGTAAAGTACTATCGATCGCCTTTGTTCCTTCTGCATTAGATGTGGCTAGACTTCTATAGTTACTTCCATGAGTATCATAGGACCTCTAGTGCGCATTCAGCAACGTGCGCTTATCACCGAAAGGATTGTAGCATGTTTAGTACACCAGTTCCGCTCTCTCTATGGTATGAAGCATTTGTTTTGGTTGAAAATCAGAGAAATGGACCAGCAAACACATCTAGCCTAAACAAATGCTCCAAACATACTCCCCGTTACCGTGTAATTAGTAGCACATAAATTTATCGTTCATTCGAAATATTGTGTTCGGTCGCTCCGTGTAGACTCTAGAGCGGATGCGAAAGTATAGTACAGCGCACTCATAAAGCTCCAAATTTACACCCATTACCATTAGCTGGGAACCATTTTTCCAATTACCGTATGGAAGCCGTCACATACAGACCACTCCAGGTCGAGGCGAGGGGCTGAGCAACGCGGGAACAAGTGGCACATTTTGAAATTTATTCCACTTTTGCCAGTTGCAAAATGTAAATAAAAAGGCAAATAATGAGAAACAGTCACCGCGCTACGGTAATGCACTGTCGCAACTGTTTGTTTTTTCCACAAAAGGAAAGTATACTATAAACTCGTAGCGTAGAGGACGAGTAGCGCGCTATGTAAATTAGCTGGGAAATTCGTGCGAGATCTGCGGGAAACTATTTCCACTTTCTACCTGGCGTTCCTTTCTTGCTTACTTTTCGTTTGCTCCTTCGCCATCATTAGTGCACGGCACGAAATTTTGGGTGTTCCATGCTCTCGCCTGCTACAAAATGCCGCAACAGAAGAAAAAGGCCTTCGGACCTCCCCGAGGGCCACTGTAGCATCGTCCAAAAAGGCTCCACTGATTATGCTTGCAAATGAGACCATCATAATCTACATCAATTCCGGGGGCCACACAAAAATGGGTGCTCTAGACGATTCGGTTTCAGTTATTGCGACTGATTGAGCGTTGAGCGTTCTCGATAAGGTATTGCTTGGATTTCTGATTTGGTATGTTTCGTTACTTTAATTTATCGGATCCAGTGAGGGAAATCCTTTTTTCAAACATCATACAATACAATTCAAAGAAGTCAAACTCCTGATTGATTATAACTCTAGTTTCTCTTTTCAAATGCCAAAAAGGACATTCTGCTTAAACACTACACTTGCTGGCTAGTAAGTTCACCTTTTGATCACTCTCTGGTGTGCTTCTCGTCGTCGTGATTCGGCGCAAGTTGCCTGCATTGGGAATTGATTATGACAAACCGGTAGCGTCATGCGACCGATGCGACCGTAAACCTAAAGGTCCGCACTAGAAGAAAAGTAGCATAGCTTCTGCATATTGCAGTACGCAATCCGTACCGATCCTTCTCCCTGGAGAGCACTTCATTACCCTTGCTCCGAACTCCGGGAGAAAGTGGTTGGTCAAGATTGGAACACCGGGACGTCTCCCTTCTCGTCCCAGGTATCTCGTCCAGGAAAAGAAGGACAGGTGCCAAAAGCGCAACTGCAGTTGCAGAAATTGCTCCGGTGGGAATCGGTAAAGGACAAAAGACCAATGCGCGCCACATTAGAATCGTTGGCTTCGTTTGGCCAAAGCAAAGAAGCAGGACACGGACTTCATCTTCGCTTCGCTTGCACAATGACCGTTGGGTTGGGGGTTGTTTGCACCGTTCCGACGCGGATAGTGTGTCGTTCGTTCAGGTGTAAATTGGAATGGCAAATGCAAACAGTTAATTAAATTTAGTCGTTTGGACAGGGTTTTTAAATTTCTTTTCTCTTCTCCTTTCCTTTCGTTTCAGGTAAGCGCTTTGGGCACGATTGCAACGATGTTGGTTTGTACAGTAGTAAAGTCTGTAGTCTTTAAGAAGAGTATTCCACTATATTCAATTAGCAATAATTAACGAAAAAGAAACTGTCTACTCGTTATTTAAATATTTGCAACCTAATGTTATCATACAACTCCCTACGTACCATTCATTAGCTGAAAGGCACGGACGAGTCACGATAACGTTATGCTTCCATATAATTATCAAAAACAGGATACTCGGAGCAGTTTTCGCAATTACCCAGATAATTAATAGTTCCCCTTCACCCGGTAATGACCGGTACATCGATACCAGCAGTTTTTACCGCAAAACTCCACAATCCAAGCCGGTCCTTGCCTTTTCCTGCCTTTGACCACATCCCAAACGGTTCATTCATTTTTCCGTAGCGGAACTGGTAGCGTAGCTAATGGAGCTGGCGGAACTTTTCCTTTTGCGAATGTAATTGAAATAGTGGTCCAGTTGGTCAGAAAAAACTACAATCCAAGCGAAATTTACCGAGGGTCGAGTGCTTTGTTCCCTTTCCCTTGCACAATATGAACCATTTTTGCCCAACTTTGGGTGTAATTTTTGTTAAAAAAAAAAACTCTCGTGTTAATTCAACAAAGTCCAGCCAAAGAATAGAACAGTTAAGAGGCGAATCAACATGCTACCAGCGGCAACACATTTGCGGCGTGATTCAACCACGTACTCGTAATCCGATTGGATTAACTCCCTGTCACTCCACTTGAGATCCAGCGTATTTAACCTCAAAAATCACGCATTCGGAACCGTATGCCGTGACGTCGGGACGCCAGAGGTCGAATCATGGCTTAAGTAGTAGACATTATTAGTGCTCGGGCGGCCTCAAGGCGGCTTCACGTCTCAAGTGGTGGCGCAAGAGGTGCGCCAGTGGTCGGCGACGCAGCTACCAATCACACAAATCATACTTCACCCACCCACCCACCGCCAGCCACCCCCGAGAAGTCTAGTAGAACCATTTGGTCGTTTCCCTTGTCTCGAACTCTGTAGTACCACACGCACTTTACAGAGAACACTGTTTCTCTCATGCTGTTTCGCGTCTGAAATCGCTCTCCATTCAGCCGGTTCTCTCTCGAAACACGGCTTGATCCTGCTCTCGGTGACCGCGCTCGGCGGTCGAAGGGCCCAACGCAACGCCCGAAGTCGTATCTATAGAGTCGCTTCTTTCCGTTTCCGAAAAGGGTCGCTCGGAGAAGTTTTGCTCAAAACTCGCGGAACGCCCGATCAGTTCGGATCGCGTTGCTCGTTCTTACGCGTTCGCGTTTTGTGGAAAACTTTAGTTAAATAGTTAGAAAATTGGGATAGAAAAGATACAAGTATTTTGTGGCGTGGTTTTTGTGAGAAATTCAAATCTAATATGACGACACTTAGAAAGTCGCATCGCCTCGCAGGAGAAGTGGTGGCCGTGAGCGAAGCAACGATGTGCCGAGCAGAAGAGTATCTGTGATCATGTGGTCAGTGCAAAAAACGTGCAGAGTGGTGTGATCCCTTTATTTAATTCACTTCTTCAAAGCATAAGTTAAAGATGTTACACTTGTATCAACAACTTCGACGTTAAGATTGTTGTAAAAATTCCCCAAAAGAGAACAAACATCGTCCAAGTGGGCTATGACATAGAGACTGCTACGATTAATTCGAATCGCGGTCCCGGAAATAGAACACGGGTGTGGGCAATTAATTGATCATCGCCTACCGTGACTTCCGTTGCTCTTCCATCATCGAGCTGGGGCGGTGCGTGTTGGCGTGCGTGCGTGCGTGCCATGTTTAACCGTACGTGGGTCCGTGCTGCTTGAAGAGTGTGTAGCAGCGTTCTGCTACTGTGTGTAGCAGCGTTCTTGAACGATGTTGTTCAAGTCCTTTGTGTGTCCGCCCATTCGACCGTTATTGGCTCCAGCTCGAGTAGATCATTTCTCCCTGTGTGTGTGTGTGTGTGAGTGCCGTGTATTTGTCTGAAGGATATGGGTTATAAAAGAACATCATAAAATAATGATTTTGTTCTAATGAATCACCACCTCTTAGCAATTCTCATTAGTCATGCCGTAAATGACTCATGTTGCCGAACACCTGGAGTGAGATTACGAACATCCAATTTGGAGCAATCCTTAAATTAGAATGAATCGAAAGCAATTTCGTCCCGTTTTTGGTTCTTAATTTAAACCAAACTGGTCTCAATAGCCAACATATGGTTTGTTGAGTTCGTTCCTCAGCTGAGAAAAACCAATTCTCACGAGACCTACTTACGCGCCAGCTTACGGTTTCACAAAACCGAAAAGCACCACAAATCATTTTATTCCGTGTCACCATTTTGCTGACAGTTTTACACAGTTTATTGGTTTTCCTTTCCCGTGGAAAACACTCTGCCCTGTTGAAGGCAGCACGTCGGCAGCGTTCGCTACGTTTGCTCGCCAATGCCAACTGGATAAGAACCTTCATCTTTCCGACCAGCCTTCTCTCCCGTAAACGGTCGTTTGGCACGAAACATATCGATGAATCGACGGCAACCTGGTACGGTGGTCCCCAAACGGGCTTACCTCCATCGGCTGTCGGAGTCACATGATGAAATGCGGCATATCATTTTCGGCGTTTTCCATTTTCGCTTCTTTTCTTATTCAATTAGCTGAAGTAAAGCACTGTAAATCATGACCAAAGGTAATTTGCTCGCGCGGGAAAACATCGGTGAATGTCGTGTTTTGACTGGGCCGAGAGTTTTGGTGATAAATTTCCACAAAAATATGTTTCCCTTCGCCTCAGAAGCAGTTCTAGACGAAACCGATTGAACCTCTAGGGGGAGCCCTTGTTACCCCAAAAGCAAAGAACACACCCCAGACACGCACGCACACAGTGGAGCAAGTTACTTACGCACAGCAGGCCAGGATGATGAATTTGTTGCACGCCGCATGCCTTTCTCTAAAACCGAACGTAGAATCTCTTTTGTGAGTTTGTCACAGCATCATAAGTGGCAATAGCCTAAGACATTTCAGGGGTGGCCCCAGAGCGCAGCGCCGCCAGACTGTACGACTGTCTCGCTTGCTTCCTCTCTCCGCGTATTCCCATTTCTGGTCTGGTCTTCTCCTTTCATGTTGGCTTGCGCAACTCTGCGTCTGCGAGAAGTGCGTTTGCGTGAAGGAGCTGTCTGGTACGTCGATGGTACCAACTATGTCGCTTCATTCATCCAACGTCGTCGCGCCAGCGATAGAGCAGAAGAAAGAACGTTATCGCGTGGACTGTGTATGTGTGCGAAGAGTGATGTGAAACAACCGACCGGCAGAGCATAATCATATAGAGAGAGGACAACAACCGCAGCGCATTATGTTTCCCCCGGTTTTTTTCTTCCTGCTGTTCCCGATCCCCGCAGCAACCATTGGGAATGTGTGCAGACGCAGCAGGCACTCCCTTTAAGCCAGCTGACGCGGCCTGACACGACCTATAGAAGAGGGTGACCGGCACGGTCGGCTCGGCCTCCGGTCTTACGCACACACCAACGTGGCGCGCCGCCGTCGTTTGATCAGATTCAACCACTTCCCCTTTTCCCCACAAACACGAATAAGTGACCCTTCGATATGATGTCCTGAATCTAAATCCGTCACCCTAGCAACGCGAATGTAAAGGACAACAACGCGACTGTGACTGGCAATTCCGATCGTTTGCTGTGTATGTGTGCGTACACGCCTTAGTTGCCGCATATCCTTTACAGAGGGGATCAATAGCAAGAGGCATAAAGTGAAAACCGGGAACGGTAGGCTAGGCCGCGTTGCGTATGATCCATCGAATCGTCCTGGTAATCACAATGTACACGCACACACACAGGAAAGTGCTCTGTGCATAGCTCGATTGCAAAAAGGGGTGCACAATCGCAAGCGAGACACATTAATGCCGATCGAACGCATCACATTCGTGAGAGTTCAGATCAAAGGCTGCGTCTCCGTATCATTAAAAGCAATCAGCTTCATGTTTCGTTGTGTGTTCTAGCGTGTGTGATACAGTGTAGCAGCGGCAGCAGCAGGAGCAGCAGCATCGTTGTTTCTCCGCTAAAAAAAACGAGCCATACCGTGTGTTTTGTTTGTGCAATCCAAGTACACACCATAAACACCATCACCAAACCGTGGTGGCCAACCGAAATTGGAGCTCCATTTTCCGTGTTTCTCGAAACCAAAAGCAACAGCAGCAACCGGGTGTGTGTGTTGTGCACGTGTTAATGTGTGTGCCCTCGTGTTTTTTGGGTGGAGAACGAGCCGAAATGCTGAGAAAAAACTGAAAGAAAATTGACACCGGAGCATTATTCGACACGCACCACCACCACCGTCGTCGCCATGGCGACCTACATCAGTGGCAACTTCGTCTCGGAAGCAGCAGCAGCAACACTTCCGCCCAGGGCTGACGGTACCACAGGAAATCAGCACAATGGCGTCGATAGAACCGTCTCCTCTATTCTGTACGTATATCATATCGCTTCGGTAGCGCATGACGGGATGGCACACGCTTGCACCACCCCCATCAACCGATCGACCGCCCTTGTGTTTCCTTTTGAACCTTAGAATCTGTTTCGCCATAAAACCGCATCCACACCCATCCCATATTGTACGCTGTAGGGCAAACGCATGGCACATCGCAAGGCAAAAACAGCCGATCGTTAATCGGTGAAACGAAACGTAAAATTCACTTCCAATCGGCAAGCCAGAATCCAAGCGAGAGTGACCGCGTGCGTCTTGCACAGCAACCTTTGTTGCTGCTGCGGTTACTGCGATGCGACTTTGCTTGACCGGCAGCAGCAAGTCACCGGAACTGTGTGCCATCATTCATTTGTGAATTCATATTTTTACGACCAGCCACGACCACCGTCCTGATTACATCTTGACAGTCTTGCTTGTTGGAATTCCCTTAAGAGAGCGAAGCAGAATGGAGAGAAAAATGCATAAGAACCGCTAAATGTAACAATCAATCGCACGAGGCAACGCACCGAGAAGAAGGGCTGCTTGACTCTCGCGGGATACAATAACGCATTAGGACTGGAACTGACCCCCCTTCCAAAACGAGGTTATTCAATGGACGGTTTGGTTGGACGCTCGTTCTGCTACTCGACCATCTGTTGTCGATGATTCTGTTGGCCACCGAGGGCCTGGCTGGTGTGGCTTATGGTGATGATGTGGATCATTAACCTAGCTGCTAGGACCAGGGAACCCGGTCCGAGTTGAACCAACATCAGCAGCAGCAGCCGATCGTTATGGTGGTTAGTGGCCACGAGAAACATAAATAAACATATTTTAATGGCACCAAATGTTTCGCCCTATCTCAGCAGGTTTTGTAACGTTTTGTGTTATTGTGGTGAAGAGGACTCCGGATCGTATACCTAAAGTGGATTGATCTGTGAATGATGAACGTATTCGCGATCGTACCATCATGCCCAGGCTGACTGACACAGTTTGAAAGCTGAAGTCACATGATTGAACTACGCGCAAATGATGCCAGGATATACAAAGGCATCCTCTTTTCATTAGCGCTCGTTGGAATGCAATTTGTGCTCGTGGCCTTAATACGCTTTGCCTGTTTTAATTGTTTTTTTTTTCTTTTGCTCCATCCATATTTCCACATTCGTTCACCACGTGGAGCACCATTTCATCAACGCAAATGGGGTATTTCATTATTTCGCCATTATTTGCCCATGATCAATCGATACGATGATGCACGGTATCGATATCTCGATGGAAAAACTTCAGCAGGAAAAGCACGTGGAAACTGTCGCGACATTATGCTGCTCCATAAAGAAAAGGCAATTTAAAAATAATCATACTCACTGACTGCTGTCGGTGCTGCTGGTGCTGCTGGTGCTGGTTGTGAGTGATTTTCCTGCACTCCTCGTTTTACTCCGCCTGTTTCCTTTCGCCTGATCCAATGATGAGGTTTCAGCGTTCAGCGTCGGGTATGCCGCAGAAGTTCGGTACGGTACGAATGGTGAACGGAACGTGCAGCGGGCCTGCTTTGCTCCATCTATAGCCTGCTGAGCTCAGGAAAAACCTCATTTTTCCGCTGGCAATAAAACAATTCAAATAGTATTGGATTTTTTCTCTCCGCTTCTCCGTTCTTTCGTGCCAGTGCCGCACCATCGGTGCTGGCCGACAGGCCATCCAGCTGTAGGCGTAATAATAGTCGCAAAAATGTGGACCATTATTTTGCATAACAATCTCGAGTTTTCGCTTGGTTTTTTTTTTATTTTTTTTTTGGCAGCAAAATCCTTCAGGCGGTACGCGGGACGATACGGTGTACGTACGTACGTACTCGCTGCAGAGGTATAGAGGACTACCGAGAAAAAGGCATAGATTCGTAACCATCGGAATACCAGAGATAGAGAGAAAGAGAGAAAGAGAGAGAGTGCGCGCGTACTGGCTTCTATTTCTTCTTCGCAGCAATTGGACTCCACAATATTCAAATCCCAACCGGCCCAAAACTTTGTCCATTTCACTCTCCAGCGCTATTGCGCGCACCCCATTGCGTTCTGAGCGCTAGGGCCCAGTTTATCGTCTTTCGTTCTTGCAATTCTAGACACCATCATCGACCGCCCCTCGCCGGTGCCGGTGGCGTCAAACTGTCCCTTCCCTTTCCCTAGGAAAGAGCAGCATTACCATCACAGCGTATCGGCGCCGTCTTGGAGCCATCATCAGCTGTCACTGTCCTTTCGGCTTCCCCGTTGGTCTGGCTAGCTGGCTGGCTGGCTGGACGGTCGTTTTGTGAGAACATTCACATCAGCGGCTCCGGGTTTTCTCCTTCGCTTATGACCCCCTTTCACCCCATTCCCACTGATCCCCTTGAAAGGCCGGCGCATAACACTTGCCAGCACGATCTTACATCGTCTAGCACACTCTGGCGGTGCCTAGCAACCGCGATTCGTTCCCTCTTGCTCACGCCACGGTGAGTCAAGAAACATATAAGAACCATACCGCGTTCGATGTCTCCTAAGATTGCGAACCTTGGTGACAAGTTGATGTAAGTGCTGCTAGCGGGCTGGCTGGCTTGCTGGCGACATTCCGCCTGGCGACACCGAAATGGAAATAGAAATCGAAAACCATTTCCACGCGGAAATGGTTCGCGCACATTTTCTCCACCATGTCGTCGTCGTCGTCGGCGGTGTCGTCGTGCGTTGCAAATGTGCATTAAAAGCCAAACCATATCACACCGCGGGACCGTTACAAGTTGTGAAAGATTTAATTGAATCTTGCGCTCACACCGTCCGATTGAACGAAGGCGGTGTGGTACGTGACCGTGCTCCGGGTGACCGCACTTGAATTACACTGCGGCACTTACCTTTCCCGGCTATCTGCCTTGTTCTATCACCATTGCGAAGGAAGCGTCAATCGAGCAAAAGGGGCGAAAAGCCATTACGATTCTTTGTTCAAATCCGCGGTTTGGTGCCGCATTTCGAGTGGCGTTTGAGTGTCTTTGGTTTTGGACGCGAGGAACAGTGACCTGTCATGCGGTGTGGTTCGTCTGGTTTTGATAACTTTGAGGAACCCCAAAGAAGGAAACAGTCTAATGATGATGAGCTTGCCAAGAACTTTGCTCTGCTCACGTACCTCCAGATCCGGATCTACCAATAATCTACGCAAAATGGAACTCCTGGAATGAACCCTTTTGAGCGAAGAAAAGAGAAACGTAAGATAGCTAATGAATAACTACAAAAAAACTAATTCCTTCGAGAATCGAGAGAAAGAAAAAAGTTTAATTACTTTCACCACCACGATAGCGGCATTTCTTATCGTGGGATTGGAATGACGGTCGGCACAGAGCTCAGTCAGCGGTCGGTGCAGGTGTCGCCACACGCCGATGGTGTCGCGGGTAAGAAGATACAAAAGTGCTACACATGTTTGTATGATCTTCGTTTCACAAAAGGGGTGCCTCGTTGGAACGCATTTCGCATCGAAACCTTGTAAGTGACGGTGCCGTCGCCGTCGCCGAAAGGATCAACTTTCTTACAGACCCCCTTACACCGGCAATGTCTTACAGACCCGCCTTACACGGGAATGTGGCAAGTGTAGGACAGACATGCCGGCGAGCTGATACCGGGATTAAACAACCACCGGGTGCGACCGGTTGGAAGCAAAAGGTTATACTAGCTTCGGGCCACCATCGACGAAAGCATAGTTGCTATGCATTCATGCGCAAAAGTTTGGCATATTTGAATGTAAAAAAGGGTTTGCGAGACATTTCCCGGGGCGTCGTCCCCTTTGAAGTAGCAGTGCCCGCAGTAGTCATAGAGTTTGCGCCAGGGAGAAACTTTAAAATAGTGAAACAACCCGTCACCATCACTCTCTCGCGTAGTTTCCACGTGGTGCTTTCAATCTCGTTTATGAACCTAATAAAACTTCATCCCGGCAATTCATAATTCCGCTCTTCGTCCGGCATCAACGGATCGTTGAGCAATAGTTTGCTTTGATTGCCCTTTCGGTTCCAGCAGTAACGGTAGCAGCACGATTTGACGGGGTGAAGTAAATGCATTAAACCTGAGCCAGAAACCATCCGGATCCGGATCCCTGGCTTGTATACCATCGGCGTCTTTCGGTGCACAGAAGCGGTAATGAAATGCACACCCTTGGAGTACTGCGGAACTTTATCGATCATAAGCGGCTTAGAAGAGCCCATTTGACACCTCTTTTCGCTGAAGTAAAGCCCTCGAAGTACCATACAACAACACTGCACTAGGACGTGTGTGCCGCAGCCCAGAGCACCATCCATTGCGATTCATGGTTCACGCACGAGTTGTAGAGTGCATCGTTGCAAACACTTCCTTCCTCGGGAGCTGGAAATGGTGTATTGACGATGTAAGCTGTAGCGGACTACAACCCACGATGGTGCGCGATTCCTACTCACCGGAGTAAAGACGTGGCCAGAATGATGGTAGCTAAGGATTTAATCAAACAGCACGAACAGCAGGATACTGGTGTACGGAATAGGTGTAAAAGCACATTGCAGTAAATTACAAACATACATACAACACCTCTTTCGCCCATGAGCAGGTTCGGCCGCATGCAGTGCTACACCAGCCCCAGCAGCAGCAGCAGCAGTATGTTTCGTTCATAATCCTGCAACCTGCTGTAAGCTTCCTCGAACCTCGTATCGTAACACACTCCCGAAAGACGGAACCCGCGTCGCGAGCGCTGCTTGTTTTCAGCTCAGACAGCACGAACCAGACCAACAACGCTCAACCGTGCAATAGCTGACGTTTTGCAATTATCGTAAATTTCAACTTTACGCAAAATGCACTTTTCGCTTTACCAGGCAGACACTCCAACATTCCTGCACCGCGAACAGTGCGGAGTGTCTCGCACAGTCGACACTTAATCTCGTGGATATCGGTCGAGACACATTTGGGAAAAGCGCACGGGGGGTGGGCGATGGGCAGTACATGCTCGTAGAACAATGTTTCACTAACAATATGGGCGTTGTGGACGCGTTAGGGCGTTGGGTGAAAGTTTCCAATTTACTTTCCCAAATACCCCTGCGGAAAGCTCTCGATGAACGGTTTCCCTTTGCTTCGAGAAGTAAGTGTGTGTGTGATCATGATAGTTGCCTTGTAAGAAGCTGCGGCCGAAAGGTATAGGCAAAGGAAAAGCACCAGCTCCTGCGCGAAGAAGAACAAGGCAAGCCTTACGGTAGCCCTACGGTATTGGAATGTGGCACGTGTGGGGCCTTTTCGTGTGGATTATGTTGAATCCTTCTTCGCACAAATACACTGCCAGGCGGTTGTGGGTACAGCACGTAAATCAGGTTGATTAATGCATAAATTACCTGTTCATTTCGCCTCACAACGTCAAGTGTTAGCTGCTAGCGCACAGTTGATTAACTTCCCCCGAAATCAAAGTAATGTTGTTTTGTAATTTCGGAAAATTCGAACCAATCCATCTGAATGCGGACCGCGCTAATACACATGAGAACGTTTTTCGGGTTATTTTCGTAACACAAAACCAAAGGAGGTTCGCATCGAGCTCCGTTGAAACCAAATCCAGACAATTCGTTTTGGTTTTATACATGTGATGTCTGTGATGTCTCCATCTGTTGTTGAAGCTTCAAATGAAATGGCTCTGAAAAGGCCAAAGCACAACGATAACGGAACCATCATTGCGTGCTTCAGCGACTGTAAGGTATGCACTCGGTTCAACATCCATCAAAGCACAGGATGACGAACCGTCCGAGGCAAGTCAACGACCACGACCGGAACCCATCCCATGTAGCACTGCGTTCAACAACGGTGATATTGTCTTTCTGCCAGGCACACCAGGCACACCAGGCTTACACGTCCCATCTACGTCCCCATCCCGCAGTAGCATCCTCTGGCGCCTCAGTTGCTTCAACTGTTCAACAACTCGTTGCTGGCGCCATCCTGACGGAACATGTAGGGTAGCTGATGCAGATAGTGTGCTGCCCTCTCGGGGATCAACATCCCGGGTTCGGTTTTTCGGGAAGGCTAACCACCCTGCAAAGAGGCAGAAAACGAAAACCAACAAACAGCGAAATTCAATCATATTCCCGAACCTACACTCGCGGTTCCTTTTCGGCTGCTGTTTGTTCTGTAACGTTTGCCCTGGCAGCAGTAACACGACGGACGGACACCCCCTCCAATTTCAGCTCTTTACCGCGCTTGTTTCTGCAAAAGAATGCAAAGAAACGGGAACAACGGAGCAGAGGAAGATTTTCCGCAATCTGCTATATTTCATCTTGCGCCGTCGCTGTCCGTCGTCGGTCCTCGTTTTGCCTTGGCCCGTGCCGTGATTTGCGGCACAAAGCACCACGGTTTGCACAAACAAATACATCATGTGTTGTTGGTGGAACATATCAAAAAATTGGCTTTCGTTTGCGCCATACTGTTTTGTTGTCCGAGAG
>NC_064874.1:16689591-16702091 GCF_943734745.1 Anopheles darlingi | reverse complement strand
TTTCGACGTTAGTGTGGTTTTCACGATTGCCTTTACGGTCCGATAGAATACTGATTGCTCGTTTTCTACCAAAAAAAAACCTTTCGTTTGACCTGATTGGATGTTTCACTGAACTCATTCGTATTGTGCATAGCCAATAGTCATTAGTGCTTTCGTGTAGTTCTTCATCTAGAAACGTGCCTTAGTGCTAAGAACTAAACGAAGGTCATCGGATTTTCGGAACCATTCTTTTCTGTTTTACAAAATTACCATCCTTTCTAAATAACACTCCTTGAAACCCTTCTCATTTTACGAGCTCTTTGTTATTTACTTCCGACATTCTACTGCATTTGATTTCGTTCTAGATTCTGTTCTAATGTTAATTTTTCATTCGCTAGCAGCAACAAAAACAATCCCTTGCCAAACGGCGAACAATCATTACACGAGTGTGGGTTAACCTAAGTCCTCAATTTTTATCATGTTCATTCATGTAAACCATATCGCTTATGTTCCCTTGCATGCCAGGAAATAACTTAGTTGCCTTGCAACTTATGCTTATCTATTTTATTTGCAAAATAATCATATGTTTTCTATGGATTGTAATGCTAATTACAATACAATTTAATGGCATTTTATAAGCATATGCTTAAACCACCTAGCCATTGCTATCTCAATTCTGCTGCTAACAAGATGTTATGCTGTTTTTATCGTTTTTACTATTTTTATTTTCATTTGCTGATTTCAGTACTACCCAAAAAGGCTTTTTGCGTTTCCAATCACGATTTTCTATCATGTTCCCGCTTTACCAGTTTGGCTATTTTTGAACAGATTTTGTGTTTTGTTTTTCTTTCTCCAATCGATTTTTTTTCCTTTGCTTTCATATTCGTTTTTATTTACGGACGTTTTATCGAATACTCCCTATTATCTAGCACAGTAGCTATTTTATGTTTAGCTGTCTGTCAAAAGATACTTCGAATTGTGTATGCATTTCTAAGAACGATATAGAAATCATTGTAATCTTCTTCTGACTATACATTCTATAATCAACCTACTTTATCAGTCTAGTGTTAGTCTGTCCATTAGCTGTACCGATTAAATCGAGATTTAGTGCCTAGTCTGTGTGTGTGCTACCAGAAATGTGTTTATCCGTAATATCCATAGACCACGAGTTATATATCTCACCGGTTTTATCATATTAATCGATTATTGTTCTCTTTTTCTCTCGTTTTCTGCCCCGTTGTTTCGTTCTGTTTCTTCACTTCGAACCGGAATATGGAATCACTTCTGCACAATTTACACTGTTTTTCATTCTTCTACCGTGTGCAATTTCCTCACATCTTAATCATGATCCCTCTTTCAAATCCTGTTTAAACGCACCGCGTCTTTATCATTTTTTTTATTTTCGTGTCTTTACCACCTTTTGCAATTTTGCATTTTTTGTTGACGATTCCCGCTCCGTTTTTCCATGCCATTTTCTTCTTCTTTCTGTAGCAACTGCTGCTTTGTGCAACCCAGAGTTTGTTCACTTGCGATACGCAGCAGGGCAGCGTTGCCCAAGCGAATGGGAGCTCACCCACTTCCATTCAGGTAGGAAATGTTGGTGTTTTAAAGGTGATTCGGTTGTTTTTGGTTTTTCTTCTTTCAGTTTTTCTTTGTCGTTTTGGTTTTCGTTTTTATTTTCTTCTTGTTTTCCCCCTCACATGGTTTTGCCATTTTCTATCAAATTTTCCGCTGCTTGTCAGTTTTTCGGTTCAGCTTTGTTGATAAAAAAATGTTTTGCAAAATACATTATGCAAAGTTTTTCCGTTGTTTGCACCCGTTGGCTTCCTCGCCCAATGACCCACCAGCTGTGGGAGTGGTTTATGAATTGTCGCTTGATCCCTCGTACCATTACCGATTGGCGCAGAATAAATTGACACGCTTGGCCATGAGTTACAGAATTTGCTACTGCACTATTTCGTTTGAGTTTCCCCGTTAAATTGTCAAGGTAGAGCGTATATCAATATTGGAGAAAACTATTTATCATTCCATCTATCCACTCGATTGGGCCGTAAGATTGATTTGAGCCCGTGCACAAGTTCGGTCGCTTATTGTTTCAAACAGAAACGACATTCTAACATGCTGCTTATTTGTGCGGTTTTGTGCTAACAATTAGCTACACCATCTGTTCGAGCATATCACGTTACTCAGGTCTTATGACAAGTGGTGTCGGTTTTAATGAGGTTTGGTTCAATATTATGTTGGTTAATTTTAAGTATCTATGATGTTGCGTGTACGTGTGTGTTTTATGCTGTTATATTATAACCAATCAAGAAACAATCATATGAATTAATATTCAAAACTTTGTTTTCGAAGTTTTTAACCTCATGCTGGTTGCTATTTTGGTTTGCCTCCTCGAAAATACTATTCAATCCTACTGCTTCCATTAAATATGTTCTCGGTTTGGTTTGCTCACATCGTTGTCGCCAGGCCCCGACGGTTCCTCCCATCGACTGCAAGTCCAATCCGCCAACATACACCTTCATCCAGGGTTGGCAGCTACTTGCGCTTGCTGTCTCATTATTCGTCCCAAAGAACAGCCGGTAGGTTGCCAGCCGTAGCAGCAGCAGAACCTCAACCAAAAGATCACAAGCAGTTATAAATATCCTTATCTTCATACCCATGCAGGCTACTCTGGTACTTGAAGCTGCACTTATCGCGCAACGCAGACTCAAAAACGGAATGCGGAAAGTATGCGGCCTATTGCGAACGAGCACTTGAGCGGACCATGCAAAATGGTGGTCGCGAAACAAAACCCTCACGTATGGAAGTGCTTTCGATATTGCTGAAGAACCCCTATCACCACTCACTGCCCCACGCCATACCGGTACACATGATGAATACCACCTACCAGGTGGTGTCATTCGACGGATCGACAACTATCGAAGAGTTTCACTGTACGCTCGCCCAGGAGATCGGTTGCCGAGATTCGGCCAATGGGTTCACCCTGTTCAGTGATGATCCGATCGAGAAGGATCTCGAACACTATCTGGATCCACAAGCAAAGGTACAATTGACATATTGGAGCGACATGCAAAAAAAAAAGACTTCCATGGTTATAATTTGGCTCCTGCTTTTAATTTCACAGCTTTGTGATGTGATCTCCAAGTGGGAGACGGCTTTGCGTGAGAAGGGTTCCGGCAAGTTCGAAAACTCCCGTGTCATACAACTGACGTACAAGAACCGGCTCTACTGGAAGCATGCGGCAAAGCTGGAAACGGAAAAGGAAAGACTTCTTTTATGTTATCAAATCAATCTTCAAGGTAATTGGGCAAGCAATGACTTTTTCTGTAACCGTAATGCCTAATACCAATATTATTTCCAATCATTTCAAACCACAGTGGTGCAAGGACGCTTTCCTTTGTCACGGGATTTGGCACTCGAGCTGTCCTCGTTAATGGCCCAGATCGATATGGGAGACTTTTCGGCGGACAAAGCGAAAACCAGCTCCCTGCAGGCACTAGATAAGTTCTATCCGTACCGGTACCGTGATGCGCTGAATCAGGATGGACTGAAGGAGCTCCAGGAGCTGCTCTCCGTCAAGTGGACCCTGCTGAGGGGTCGCTCGGTGTTAGACTGCGTACGCATCTATCTGACGTGTGCTCGCAAATGGCCCTTTTTTGGGGCAGCCCTCTTCCAGGCGAAACCACGCCACTCAGATCAGGCGATGGCCTGGTTGGCCGTGTCGGAGGATGCGCTCAGTGTGCTAGAGCTCTCGTCGATGGCAACAATCGCTCGGTATCCGTACAGCTCGGTGATGACATTCGGTGGCTGCCAGGACGATTTTATGCTGGTGGTCAGCGCGGAAGATACGCTGCAGTCGGTCAGCAACGAGCAGAAGCTTCTGTTCGCGATGAGCAAACCAAAGATCTTAGAAATTACGCTCCTGATAGCGGACTACATGAACGCGCTAGGCCACACGTTGCCCGGAACCCCCCAGATGAACACCTTGACGCGCAACGGAAGTCATCGAAGCATCCGGTAGGCAAGGGGCCACACTGTATCTCAGTGCTAACTAAAAAAAAAGAAAAATTGGGAACAGTTTGCCATTTTTTTTGTTTAATACCGCTGCTTTTGCTTTCGTTCTTATTTTCTTTATCTTCTTTTGTCCATTTTTGCAGATCGCGTGCACTGCCTGGCTCGCTGACGGGAACGCCCGCGCATAACACGCTAAACTCCCATGCAACGCACGCCAACAATACGCTCACCTCACATTCGCACACTCTTAATTCGCACGTCAGCCATACGCTCAGCTCGCACGGCCAACCGGACATCCTCAAAAGTACTCCTGACCATCAACGACTCAAGTAAACGTGGATCCTTGGACACGCTCGACAATTGACTCTGTATATCATTAAATGAGAATATCAATCTCATCCTCGAGAAAGTCTGCTGCTTTCTCGACCGATTTCTATACGTTTTGTGTAATTCCATAATCGTTACTTATCATAGTCATGTTATTGAGCTAAGTTATTCAATTAAGTAGAACGATTCGAGTGCTGTATGACTATCAAACTTCCGCATGTTGTTTGAACTCTGATTTCGTATACTTTAGATGCGCTTTTGCAACACATTGTTAACACACTTGACCGTAAATATCATGATGCTACGTGTAAATCCACGATTAACTTTTCACATGGTAGCGTTTCTAGCTGAGAGGAACCACAAATCTCTAGGCCTATAGCTTGTATGTGTGTTTGCGTGTGACTGTGCTAGGAAAGGTGCCACAGATCGCAACGAAATATCGCGTCTTTTGATCAATTAGTTAGTATACTATTAGTGCGCTACTAAACATTCCTCACATTGTCCGAAATGTAATGTTTTATGTCCATGTTTGGCATAGCACCCATCGGACGCTGGTTTCTTCTTTTTAAGTTTTAAATTATTGAGCCAAAGGAAACGGTGCAACGGCAGCAGTAGCAACACCAGCTATTTTCTTAAGATCCCTATCATAATGTAATAATTGAGCATTTATTTAAGTCTTTGGTGTAAATTTTGTGCTAAAACTACATCGGTTACTAATCTAGCGTTAGCTTAAGCTTTATTTCCAAACCAAAGCCATTCGCAATTCGATTGCGATGAGCGGTATGTCGGCGAAGTTATTAGGTGCAAATGTGTATTGTACAATCGGTTGTAAATGACTAAGGTAGTTCTAATCCACTTTGTGAACAAATTGACCCTCGTTTCTAACGCAATCCTTAAGTTCAGTTTTACTTTAATACCATTATCGGTTAAGTCAACACATCTGTTCCCAAGGTTTTGTTAGAAAACTCAGACAAAACACATGCACAAATGCAATTCAGACACAAGGCAGTGAGAGAACGGTCGCATAAGGGGGGTGTACTGCGAAACGGCGGAGTAGAGGTGTGACGAATCATAGAGCAAATCATTAACAAATCGAAATAACAATACAGTAAACCATTGTGATCGAATCGAATCTAATATTGAACAATGATAATTATGATAGTCTTAAAGTGTGTGCAAAGCGTGCGATATAACAGAGTGAACCGTAGAATCGTATACTATTCGGCATTCAACGGGAATCGCGATTATAAGAGGCCGACCGATTGACTAAGGTGGAACAGGTACGTGCTGATAGGGTAACTGAAGAAATAAAACACTGCGGTGAAAGGCCAACGGATATAGAAACAAGAACCCCATTGGAGCCTTTGGCAGGACAGTATATCAACGCAGCTAACACAGCACATATAGAAGTGACGTTTTTGTGTCGTCCTCACTTTTGTGAGCGATGGCTGGTAGAACGTTTTTTGCAGCGCTCCTAGTGTGACCAGATCGTAGTAACCCAGTTGTTTAGTGATAGAGTTTTTAGAGCAGGACCGCGAGCGCGACGCTTTCCTCGAGTTGCCCTTGTGTAGTGCTTATTTGGTTCTCCTACAGCAGGGAATAAACAGATCAGAGGCAGATCACAGTAGAGATGGTGAAGAATGATGTCGCAGGTGTGGCGGACAACGGAGGGATTACTGCAAACCACACCATACACAGCACAAAGCACCAAGAAACAGGATATAGACCACAATACCAGAGCAGCCATATTGAGAGAATCCACTTTTTGCAGTCCACCGACTTTTTCGATGGGCCTTTGTTGAGCTAGTAGCTTTGTGTACTTTGGAGGTCTGTTATTTTTGGAAACCCCGCCACTTTATAATCCCCCTTCCTCAGCGTGACTCAGGACAGTACCGCCCCGTGTATAGCAGTAATAGTGGTACAGTGTTTCTTAGCAATCGCACTGTGCGTATAGGATGTAGGCGTCCAAGGATGCGGCCGTTTGCTAGGGAAGCCAAAGCCGCGTGCTAGTATAGTCGTAGTTAGAGGAGCCATATTTTTTCGCCAGGAAACCCCGCTACCACATCCAGCCGTTGATTTCCCACGTTTTCTTGGATTGCGCGAACGTTTTAGGCAGATGATCAGTCACTCGTTTCTTTTTCAGCATCCAACATCGTCGTGCGTCTGCTCCCGGGGTGGGGGAATCATTACGCACCCATTAGCCAGCCAGGAACGAATTTGAAGAAATCATTAATCAAAATCACTTGACAAGAATAAGGCGAACGACCGAAAAGTTAAAAAAATGCAACAGAAATGGAAAGCCAAAAATGGGGAGGGACGAAAACCATAAACTGCATAATGTACTCTAGAAGCGCATCAGAAATCATTGGACAGCAAGTAACATAAACAGACACCGTGTAAAAAGTGAACAGAAAACGTGAAAATAGAAAGAATGATGAAAAATATTGCTGTTGTCTTGTTTTCTTTCATCGACAACGTTGGTACAATTTAACGAACAGAGTGTAACCATTACCATGCGAACGAATCACTTAAAACTCATTCCCTCTTATATACAAGCGCCTTACAAACAAGGCGCCAAGTCTGGTTTATTAAAAAAAATACGTACATAAAAAGAGTTAGTTATAAATTGTAAATATCTTGAAGAGCTGCATGATGCATTACAGTCAGATCTAGTATTCATCCTGCTCAGTCAGGAAAGGCACTTATCGCGAGTAAAGTCAAGAAGAGTAAATATAAATGTTCCGTTCACCGTTCACGCCAGTATCGGACCCGGTTTGTTGAGCAGTTCCGGTGACGGATTGTCGATGATGAACTTGAGATTATGCTCTGGCCACTCGTAGCTAAGTGGTATATTAAGGCTTTCGGCACTCTTTGTACCGAGTTCGCTCAAACACTCGACCATTCGCGGTACCAGACGGTTCGGTATGAGAATCTGCACCCAGCAACCCAGCACAGCGTACGGTGAGGCACGGTTCACAATCGATCCCGTCACCGATTCGGCCACAAACGTGACGGCCATGCTTTGTGCCTTGAACGTGAAATGCCGCCCATGCCGGATACGATCCCTCATCGCGAGAATCAGAAACTTGGCCGCATACGGTGCGAGCGTTAGCTCGAGACCGGTCAACGGAAAGGCACGAGACGGAATGATTGGATTGTCGAATGGGTTGACCATATCGGATGAGGAACCGCCGGATCGTTCGAGGGAATCGTCACCCGATTCCTGCTTCACCGCGATGTTGCAGGAGGAGATGGAACGTGACAGTTCCTCTTCGGGATCGAGCACTTCCTGTTTGATGCTCGTTGTGGTCGTTGTCGCCGTCGTTGGCGTGAGCGCCCCCTTGGCTAGCTCTTTAAAGGTGAAATCGGCATTCACACCGGCAAGATCGGAACCTTCCTTTTCAAGGTCGAGTTCAAGCTGCCGGAGGGTTTCCGGAAACAGTTCGAACACGCTGCGCGATCGGTCCATGTGCGTGATCAACCACGGACCACCGGTGGCTGGATCCTTGGCAAGCAAATTCAGCACTCCCTTGCCATTCCAGCGCGATGCCTGTTCGAGTTCCTCCGCCGTCACGCCAACGATCTGCAGAAAGTCAACCCAACCGAACGGAGTCTCCGTGCGCGGTAATTGCGGATCTTCGGCGATCAACATCTGCTGGATACTGGATACCGGCCCGGGGACGGTTACTTTTCGGCCATCTAGTGGCCGACGCCAAGGTATGTTATCACCGACACACAGCCGATTACCGGACTGGAAGACGTATTTCGCCAGGGACTGCAACAGATTCGCTGGCCACGTTGGTGGCCGTTCATCGGGGGATGCATTTGGTGGCTTGACGAGCCGAAAGGTAAGCTCGAAACCCATCCCGGATCGCGGTTCCAGGCCGCCCGAAGTGTCCGCTAGATGCACCCGACCGTCACCGTGCAGATCGGACAGTCCGAAGCTTACGTAGTGCCAGTGAGGGGGAATATTGCGTTCCGCGTCTCCTGCGTTGTGGTACATGCTGATGTAATCCAGCGGATCCTGACCACCGAGCCTGCAACGAGGAGAATCGGTATTAAGAACGCTGGCAAACGAGGGGCTCAGATCGCGGTCTACTCACCAGTACTTTAGCACGGTGGTCACTTGCAGTGGGTTCCGTTGATCCGGGTAAATCTTCAGACAACGCTCGATCAGTTTCTGCAATCCACGGGGTAACGCGCGCCGCTTGAGGTCGTCTTTTTCCGGGGAACTTGCTGCCGCCGTCACCGGCGCTGCTACCGGAGCAGATTCGCTCATTTTTATCAAAGCAAGCCCGTCCGTTGATGTTTGCCGGAGCGGTTTCGGAGGGTGTTCTTTCCGTGCCTCCCGGATGTAGAATCCTTTTCCGTGATTTCAGATACCTTATCTTTATCACGAAATCCACGAAATTTATTGAAAAATGTTAAAAATTCCCACTTTTTGCAGCGATTTTCAACCAAAACAAATTTCTAACCTCAAAACCAAAACCACAACAACGGTACAGTGCCGTCGATTTTTCTCGTAGCATATTGTTTTCTAATGAAATATTTGCTTTCTTTTTGGCAAAACTGCTCATATTTTACTGATCATCACTGTAGAAGGGTCAACTGTGGTAATTTTTGACGTCTCTCGTGGTTTGAATGAACGGTTAAGACAAAAAGCTGAAATTTAATTTCTTTCAGAGTTAGGAGTGGAGTGAAACCCTCATAAAATAGCTATTAGTTTGTAATTAGTTAGAAAATAAGTGTATTGTAATATTGACGAGGTCTCTGCTAATTACCTCATCAAATATTCTTTTGATAATATTCAGTATCCAAACGAAAGCGAAAGCTAGAAGCGCGTGCAACGTGCTGAAGTCTTTTGTAATCTTTTCCATCCAAGAATGTTCATCACAAATCTAGCTAGTACTTCCTAGCGAATGCCCCAACATCGAAGGCTTTCTGCACGACCGCAGCACTCCAAACGGCGTTGAAAAGCAACGATCCTAAGCAGGAAGTAACGAGACGAAAAGCATAATCGCATCGGTAACAAAATAATTAAAATTGGAGTGTAATGAACAAAAGTTTGTCCCTCGTCCCGGGAGGTCCTTGAGCCACCAGCGAACCAAAAGCAACTCAAACCCGCCACCGTTGGAAAGCAAATTAGACGAAGAACTTTCTACCCGACGAAGGGGAAAGTATGCGGATGAGTAAAATAACAAAAACCAGAAAATGGTTCACGTAAAACGCCAACCGATGCGAACCGCCATCACGAAGGGCGGTCGGTGGATCACAAAAAAAAAGTTTACGTTCAATTGCCCCCCCCCCCCCCTCCCACCGGGGATTGTCCGGTACATTATTCGCCGGCGCAGAGATTTACTTCACTGACGGCGGGTGCGCGCGCTTTCCCTCTGTTCCTCTTCACAAAAACGGAAAGGATCAAAGCATTAAAATGGTCAGCGAAACGCGGTACGGGGAAGTTGGCTGTACCGCAAGCGTAAGTGAGCAGCAAATGGCCGCCAGTGGTTGAATTTGCAGAGTTGCTACAGCCCCCCTGGCATCGATTATAAGAGAAATATTTAACCAGCTTCCTTTTTATCGGGATTTTCCACTAACTTAAACCCATGCAGCGATCATAGTAAACAGCGAAAGGTTTTAGCACAACTCAAAAACCTCTCGTTTGTCCTGAAAACAAATGATTACAGCACACCCAACGTCGATACCGTTCGATGCGGTCGATTAGCGGATGATAAGCTCATAAATTGGACACCGATGCGGTCACCGATCTGGCCGCAGTGTAAGCAACCCTCCAAAAAGAACCCAGTGGAAGCATTAACGAGAAATATTTTACGGATTCATGCAAACTCCTCACCTTCCCTCCCTTCCTTGTGCCTTCAACAACCCAAAACCCCACGCTAGAGCTAGCTGGTCGTCGTCGTCTATGGCGGAAAATAAAACCCTCCCGCCAAACCCTGGACTTAGCTAAACCTGGCTGGACCGGTATGTGGAAGGGGACGAAGGATGGCGAACAAAAAACCCACGGCCGAAGCGGCAGCACCAGCAGCAGATCAAAGATGAAAGACATTCCGCAGACGACGACGACGACGGCGAGGACGAGGAGGACATGAAATCTATTAACGATTCGACCGAGAGGGAACCGGATGGTCGCACGCGGAACCGTCGTCGCCGTAGCCGCAGGTTCACTGATGATGGTTACGGCCCGGCGTACCAGGGTGCGCCGTTTCTATTACACCACGAGCGATAACGTAGACATCATCCGGTTGGGAATGGCTCCGGTGATTCCTTTTTTACCAAAAAAGGACGATTTCTCGAAGCGGGAGGAGGAAGAGTTCCGTGTTTTAGCGGAAAGTGAAATTCCGGAACACGACGGCGACGGGTTTCAATGTTGCGCTGTGGCCAAGGAAAACACTTTCACTGCTGCTCCTTCGCGTTTTAATAATCTGCTCTGCTTCCCTCTTTTTTATTGCAAAAAAAGAATTCTTCAGTTCGTTTTATCCGATTTTATAGGAAAGAAACTATGTTTAATCGAGCATAGTTTTGCCACCGAAAGTTTTGTAATCCTTTTAGCAATTTCAAACTGCGAGCTACGATAAATCAGAACCACATTGACCGCCATAAATAAGTGGATGGAATTGGTTAATCTCCTCCCAGGGGGGGATCTGGAATGCTTATTGAAAAGCCTGAATATACATATTTCGGCGAAAGTCTTCCCGAAAATAAAGCACCCAACGGGGCGAATATTGAAACCAGCAGCAGCACCAATTTCAATTACGATGCCCAACGCAATCGATCGTCGCGCCCTATCGACCTTTGCCACAAAGCTCGCTTTTCACAACGATTCAAAATGTTAAATCGAACCGTACCGGCATTCCAGCGTGTCCTGGTTGTAGCGTGTTTATTTAGCTTTTTCCGCCAAACAGTCCTTTACCACGATATCCTGGAATCGTGAGGACTACACTTGCGGACCACGACATCGGATTACATCGGATAACGCGCGCACAGCACTGGCCGACGGTGGCAATTACAGCTACAGCCTCATCCGCAGGATAAGAAGAGTGGGAAAAGAGAGGAAGAGACCGAGGCGAAGGCTGGTGATTTATGCGAACTAATAATGAATAAATGTAGAAACAATTTGCTCCGGTATTTCCTTCAGGCCTTTGTGATTCCTTGCCTGAGTTGCTGCCTGATGCCGAACCAGAACCAGATTGTAAGACGTTCGCCTGGCCGTCGAGATGCTCGCTAAATCTCAGCTCCGATTGCCAGTTTTCGTTGCGATTTTCATTCCGGATGTGCCTGGAAGGAAGGCAAAGGCTGAGAGAAAGAGGGGGAAAGCTGTGCTAACAATTACCAGCATGATTGATGATGTCCATCGTGGCAGAATCATCAGCGACAGGGAAAGGGTGATGGGCAAGTGTTCCGTTACGAAAAAAGGGGATTGTGTGTCTAGCTTCGCTCTCGTGTTAATACCGAGGACGAAACCATATAAAATCCGGCCCTACCTTGATGATTATGTGACGAGCAAAATGAAGAGCCGAAAGAGCATCATTCGGGGGAACAAACATAGCAGAAAAACAAATACATTTGTCCACATCATTTGCATGTTATCCATTCAAGGTGGACAGAACAAATGTGACTGAAATATGGTTTTATAATAATCCTTGTTTTCACAAAACACGAACTAAAGAAGAGCTCTGGACCAGATTACCTCATTAGAGCACGTTACTTTAATCTGAATCCTCTTAATGATGGATCACAGAGTGATGGCAACGATAGAACGGAATTTACACTTCTCTTTGCTTTGCATCTTCTGCTACAGCCATGGCGGCAGGTCACACTGGAAAGCCCCGGACGTAACAGCAAAACGGAAGGACAAATTTAATAACATCAAATAGAACAAGTGACGAGAGGGGAAGAGTGAGAACGGTGAGAAGAACGCCTCACCGGAAAACATGGGATTTTTAATGGGAAACCATGCATCTGCACCAAAACAAGGGACAGACAGGGAAAGTGGAATTGAGTTCCTTACGCCGTACTGGATCGGCGATTCGTAAAGAAATGCCCATCCGTTTTTCCACTCGCGGAAAATCCATTCCCCAGCTACGGAACAAAACGGAACGAAACAGGGGCCATAGGGATGCCTCATTGAAACGGGGCATTACCATTTCCCCGTCTTTTTT
>NC_064874.1:16662091-16684591 GCF_943734745.1 Anopheles darlingi | reverse complement strand
GCAACAAATGCATGGATGAATGGACGGATGGAGCATAGTTTAGTATATGTTTTTGCATTTATTTGACCGATGCTTCACTTCACGCAAGTGGCGTTCGCGAAGGGGGGGGGGGGGGGTCCTATTTGTGGTTGGCCGATTTGCTATTTCTTCCACTCCGTGAAGCATCGGGGGCCAAGAGTTGGTCGGCATGAGTTGTTGGCACTAATTGTTTTATGATGAGTTTCTGGTTTTGGTTATGCTGCCGTTCGGTAGCCATGCCATGATAATCCAAGTACTGGAAATGGAGGATAAATTGGGGAGATAAATTGATGAAACGTAGCATTTAGATTCTCATTTTATTAAGGTTTTCGCTTTATTGAATCAACTTGCTGTCGGCCTGTTATCCCATGGAAATGGATTGTATTTCTAGCAAATGAAGCATTTTTTTGGGGAACAAAATCCAAATTTATCATTTGCTTAGTAAATATCAACTTTCATAAATTACTTCCTAGATGCTGATATTAGATGTTATATTTAAGAAAGATTTGAACTGTACTAAAGAAATAAAGTTACCGTTATATGTATTGTTAGTTCAATGATTTATTGTTAGTTCAATGATAAAAGATAAATTCATCATTTTCAAAATTATAAAACAATGATGAATTTATCTTTTATCATTGAACTAACTATACAATTCACCTTCATCTACTATCATCAAAGCTAATGATATTGCTCTGCCTGTTGCCTGTGCACAGGCAACATTGCCTGCCAGTAAACTCATGGCCGGTAATCTTGAAATAATGAAACAACTCTAATTAACGGCTTCAGATGCGCAGTAATGTGTACCGTAAAGTCCCGAGCAAAAAAGCCCCTGTGAAAGACCAAACCAAACGACGACATATCCGGAAATTCATTAAAAAACATCATTACCGGCTCTGGGCTGGTGTCCAGTAGAAAGAACGTGCCATAGCCAGGATGTAGCATAGATGACCGGGGAGGATTATTAGATGTAATCGCTTGACCATTGCTCGACCTTTGTTCGGAGCTGCTGTATTTGTGGAGTAGCCAGTGCGGAATCGGGTTGGTTACCATGGCGACTTCCGCTTGCCGTCTCATCGGAGTTGCCTGCTCCAAAACGAAATACGACCAGCTTACTGAGATCCTGTAAGCTGGTCGTATTTGTTATCTCGATAAGGTAAGTGGATTACAGTGTCTGCTGTGGTTTCATCCGCTGAACACCAGAGCATCATGCTGCCGACTACCATCAGTAATGCTTCAACATAGAGCTCCTACTGGCTACGCTGCACCGATAATGTGACCAATTTATGTCGATTAAAGTCCCATTCCCTGCACGACGAGCTTTTCAGCTCGATTCAAGCAGATCCGAATGCAAATAGTTATGTTTATTATGTTTGCAAAGACCCGTTCAAACATCAAACCTACGCTACCGCAACCGGTTACTCCAGGTTCACCGCTTGCTACAGATCGGCGCACGGAACGTTTATCGTCGTCGTCGTCGTCGTCGTTATGCACACAAACAACCTCCGCTCCGATGACGACGATGATGATGCTCCGACGACCGACGGACCGGAAACTGATAAAAACGTGGGCGGAGCTAAAACCACGACAGAGAAGCCATGATGCACCCCACTGGCATGTACGCGGAAGTAGGAAAAATGGTTGATCCAATAACAACATCCCTCGCTATCGTCTCACCACCACCACCAACAGCAGCAGATTGTTTTGCGGCGGCACATAAGCATGGATGGCTCACTCGGATATCATCATCATCAGCAGCAGCACCATCATCATCATTAGGCGTGCTCGAGCACGCCTGAACGTAGTGGTGAAGCGAATGAGCATTTTATGAAGAGATTTTGCGATGATGAAGCCAACCGTCGTCGTCGTTGTCGTGGTCGCCGTTGGCTTGCTCCAGTCCAGTTTTTTTTTTGTGGTTTCAAATTCAAATTGACTTGTTTGGTGGTTTGGCGACGTTCCTACATGAAAAATGAAAACCCTCTAAACGATGTACTAGGAAGACATTGCGCTGGTACCGCCATGGAATTGGCAAAGATTTCCTCATCATGCAAGCATCACGCAGGCAACGCAATCGAACGCAATCGAAGTGCATTCCAGAGTACCCATTTCACCCGTCGGCTCATTAGCCGGCCGACGGCGATTCCTCGATTGAGCGTAAATGTGTGAAATCTTAATTAACTCAATGCTCCGGCGGCTGCTATCTGGCGGTATACGGTTCATCCTTTCCGCTTCCGAACGTCCCGGCGTCGCTCGTGCCCTACAATCGAACTGCTGCAAATTCACCTGCAAGCGCATTGCGAACCAGTAAACGGAACCAGTGGCTGCTTAAGATGTTGATCTCGTGGCATCCAGGGCGCCAATAGTCATCGTCGCCGGCGACCGAAAGCTTCGTTCCGTTCCGCGTACCGACGGCAATTCCTGATGCGAGATCGCGTTGGTTGCTTTTGCGCGGGTTAACATGAAGTTCGCTGCGTTGCCTCCGTGGCTCGGAATGTCACCATAGTCGCTAGGAATGCTGGGCTGGGCAATCCGGCAATGGAGATGGAGCCGTAAAGCTGAGCCCTTTAAGTCGAAATGTGGAGCCGCACGAAACGTCGAAGACGCCCAAATGCAATTAACGCTCATTTCTAGTTCATTTGCTTCTCCACCCGCAGTTGAATCGAAGGGGAAGAGGGAAGCGGGAGTGGAGTGAGCGAATTTTCCAGCTAATTTCCCCCGCACCATCCGTCCGGCGTTATCTTCCGACCGGCTACCGTAATGGAGACGCCTGGTTGTTGGCCGGGTCAACTCAATTAAGACGCGAGATGCGAGTTTGCAGCAAATGAATCGAGACGGTCTTGATTGAAGTATCTTGGTTCTTCCAACCCCTCCTAACCCACTGGCCATCGAAATTGTCATCCCGTTGCTTGCTAGCCGCTCTTCCTCTCGCTCCTCATCTGTTCAAAAACTCTTTTTTTTTAAGAAACCAACCCGTGAAACTTTCTATTTTTCCTTTTTATTAACTATAAACGGGCGAGTTTTACCTTCGTTGCGATGCCCGGTTGAGCATTCCTATGGGTTGGCGATCCTTTGATTTTGCGCGACGACGACCCACGAATGTTGGACGTGACCGATGGATGACGAAAACGTCGAGAGTGAAACGCAGCGCAAAGTATTTCAATTAGAATTCTTTCTTCGTCCTTCTGGTTCCCTGAACCAGCTGCTACCTAGCATACGTACGTGGTGTGTGTGTGTGTGTGTGTGTGTGTGTGTGTGTGTGTATGTGTGGCGGGGTAAAAATTGTTGCTCGGATTTAAATGCTTTCGGCAGTGCTTTCCACAAATTCCCGGATAAGGAAAGGGATAAGAATGGCGATGTGGGATGGTTCTTACATACAACATGTCCTTTTGCAACATAAAAAGATGTTCTTTTTGTATCAGTCCTCTTCACACTGCCAACTTTAGTGAAAGTAAATAAGAAAAGTGTAATAAAATATGCTAAATTATTGGCAAATCGAAGGGATGCTACGCAGATATATTGAAAATGCATGATTAAATTGAAAAAGACACGCTGAATGGTAAGTAGTTCGTTAATAAATACTATCTCTCCCATTTTTGATAATGTTTGACTCGTATTTACACAGGAATTTGTGTAAATTAAAAATATTCGTTATCTTAAAACCATTTTTCCACAGAAACTATGCGATATAACATTAAAACCTCAGAACAAACTTCTATTTGAATAATCAAATTGAGATCAAACTAAATTTAAGTACAAAATGAAGACGTGTTTTTGCTAACATAATCTATATTTACTACGATTTCATTCCGCCTTTTCTTGATGTTAAGACGACCCTTAATAATCATGCTTCTTACACACACATGGGCGATTTGTTAAAAAAAATACACCATAAAATTACACAATAACCTACTTGATGATCTTCAAAATCTAACTTTCCAGTTGCGTATGTTCTCGCTTTTTTGATTCTGCAAACGCAACGACACATTCAACGCACCACAGAAAGCAAAACAAAACCTAAAAGTGTTCGGGCAAATGAGTAAGCTTCAAGCCCCTAGTGGGAGGGATCGGTGGTGGTACGGTTCATTTAGTTTGCTCCCAACCATCCCAAGCCATCCTACAACCTTTCCCAAAAAACGTAGTAGTCCAGCCGCTCCCCCCCCCCTCTCCCCAAGTAGCCATCAGCACTCGGCATCCACGGGACACGCACACACAAGCCGCACTCATCGTAGTAGACGGTCTTGCGGGTATACCCTTGCTTGCTTCCCGAACAGCAGCCGCAATCTTACTGTCAATTAAATTTCCGTTAAGAAAATGAGCCCGAAAATTCACAGCAACTTAATCAGTCCCTCTGTGCTCCGTGTTGGATACTAAAAGAGAGCAGCACGAACGCATGCGATAGAAGCAGAGAGAGTGAGAGAGCTTTTCTCGCAATATAGCGTTTGCTTACCACTAAGGATTCCACAAGATCTTTCTTTGAACGAAGGAAGGAATGGGAGCAAAGCGAGAAAGGAAGAGTGGCCAGAGAATGGCTTCCTTCGCCAATTAAGACCTCGCACCGGGTACACGAACGCTTACTAGCATCACGACGCCGAACCGACCGAACCGACCATTTTAGACCGACACAGGGATCGAGCCAGGAGTCACGAAGAGCCCCAGACCACCAGAGGGCCACCCAAGCCGAGGAAGGGCAACGTTTACTAAGCAGCCATAAACCTGTCTGTGCTTGTAGAGTTGTATGTGTGTTGAATCCACAAGGAAACAGCACGAAGTCCTGTGTTCGACGGTCGTTTGTTTGTGTCGCTTGAAAAATGGCCGATCGTTACTCCTTCGTTCTTCTACGACCGGAGAACACAGTATACCGGACGTTAGTAAAGCGCATGCGTTGGGATTTTCCCCCAGAAACGCGTAATGGAAACCATTATGGACTCGAAAGCGAACAACGAGTTGTCTCACTTCCACCAGCAGTCAACACGAATCCTTTTGCTCTGTCTGGCCGCTTCGAAATCACGTCAACCTGCCCCGAGTCCTGCCCAATCCTTGCCCTCGTACCAACACACCAACCCCTTGGCCACGATGGCTCGGGAAATTGTGGTGAAAATAGTCCACATTCCCTCGCTAATATTGTTGTCAAGTGTTATGATTTTATCTTAGCGCCATCCTTGTCCCGCAGCTCTGGCCATTCCCGTGCCCGAGGGGTCATGTGCCCTTACGAGAGCGCCCATAGCCTGCTGGTTGGCTGATGCTTTCCACACATGCCTCAGGACGTTCTTCTCTCGCTCGCTCGTTGGTAACGGAGCCTTGCTTCCGTTAATAGCGGGCTTCTAGGGATACGGCCACGGGACGGAAGGGGTCGCAAGGAGCGAGCGTCCCCTTCCGGTCACCGCGCAGCATGCATGTGAGCAAGGGTGCACGTGTACCATTCCATTCATGACTTTACGGTATTTTTATTAGCCTACTTCGGTCCCTGTCCTTCTTGCGAGGTCGAACGCAGGAACCAGACCGAAATGATTTTCCCCCACCCTCACCTGAGGGGTGGTTTGTGATTGTCTGGTCAAATTAACGAACAGCAATGTGGCTAAGGGTGCGTTGCTCATTCCCCTTCCTCTCTGTCCCGCTGTTGCTGATGCACCTGCAAAAACAACATCATCATCATGATCATCACCATCGTCGTCGTCGTGCTGGCAGAGGCAGAGAGTGCTGAATCAAAACCGTATCAGTATCCTCATCATCATCATCAGTAGCACCAGCAGCAGCAGCAGCAGCAGCTCATCGTGATAGTCCCCGTCCTCGGAGGACAGTATTACCACGGCGGAGGTCCTGCCACTGTCTCGACTGATGCCAGTCACTGGTTGACGTTCCTGCCGCACGGTATCGTTGTCTCGTGATAGTGAGAACCTCCGAACGATCCCACCGATCAAAACCGGACTTTTGATTTAATGGACTATATTCTCGCGATACTTTACATCGGTCACCACATTCATCTGTTGGATTACATCCTGCCAAAGGCGTTCCTCGGTGGACCGGTGAGCCGTCGGTATTTTTCCAGAGGCATTGAAGTGATAAGTGCAATTGAAACGGTGAACGGTGTTGGCGTGCCCATAGCGTTTAACAAACATCGGTAATACCCAAATCGGTGGCCGATCTGAATTTGTCCATTATTACCACCACCTTCATCATCATCAGGAGTGAACTTTAATAAATCTCCACCGCAAGCCAGGTAAATATGGATCACCTTCACCTGGTGGCAGTCCAGCACCGTTCATCATTCCGACGGTGAATGCCGGTGCGTTACCTCGGGGTCTGTAACTTGGTATCGTATTACTGTCACATCCAACCACCGTCTATTCAAAGGGGTACTGACCGATTCGGTTCCACTCCGTCCGGCTAGTTGGAGTTCAGTTTTCGAAGGTGATGCAGTTATTGGCTCTTCTTCAGATAAGATGAGCAGATCAGATATTGTGATGTCAGAATTCGTGGTTTTACTTAACTAATTATAGAAAATGTGTTAAAAATTACTAAAAAAATCGTGCTATTGATAAATAATTCGACGAAAATCAATTCAGGATTCACGACTTCAAGTGCTCTAGAGAATGTGCCAAATAGTGTGTCCATTCTACACGGAAGACGATTGGAAATAAATGAGTTCACTCGGTTTGCGGCGGAACATTTCAATTAGCCTGTTTAATGCAAACGGAAAGTGTGTACCGACGAATGTGATGAATGTGTGGTTAGCGTGATAACGTGCTGCTTTACTTTGCCAACAACTTAACGAGATTAAAACGGTGGTTTCGGTGCGTGTCAGCAGGTAATTGGTGTTCTCAATCATTTAATTTGGCTGTGGTTTGGTGTTTTGCAACATGAAATTGATCTTTGCTCAATTCTACAATAAAAATGGGATTTAAAGAGAAGAGTTTGAGTGTTAACAGAATTAATTTGAATTCTACCGATTAAAGAAAATAACGAATAACAAGTATTGACCGAGTGTGCAAATCAAGTGTGACGAAAGGATTGAAAAACTTGAAATCATTTTATTCATTTCGATTCAATTATGTGTTTTTTTTTTCAAATAAATTCCTTGGCGTGAATCGTTTATTTAATGGTATTCCGGAATGAAAAGCCTTTCAATTTATGAATCTATTCTTTTAGTGAGTGAGTTTCTCAAGTGATTGTGTTCTCCTTTCTTGTCGAGTATTACAATTCACTAACAATGTGAGATTTATCACTTTTGTAGTTCATAACAAGCCAATGGTACCAATAGGAAAAAGGAAACAGAAATTCAAATGATTCTAAACTACTCAAATGAACTAAACTTACTAACTGCATTAATTAGTAGTGATCATTCTGAACTTTATTGTTAAGATGATTCAATAATGTAGCACTCGATTCCCAAAACATAAATTTAACGAATGCTAACCCAACCAAAGGGATATAACATAAAGTTCGATCTAATTGATTGATTTAATTCATTGGCAATGGATAAATCAGTTTCTGTAGATAAATCCGCGTAGTAATTTCCAAAAACTATATCTAGGTAAATTTAAAAGAGTGAAATCATTTGCTCAAATGTTCACTTTTTCTGCAAATACATGTTTGTTTTGTTAGATTCTTTAAATGACATCAGCATTAAGCAGGATAATAGAATGACGAGACGAGCTTTAGTAAATCTTTGTTAAGAGTTAAGTAATTATAATTAATCTTTGTTAAGAATTTAAAAAGATTTAAAAAAATAACTAAGCATTCATTGAACATAGTTCGTACAAATCAATAATTAAATCATTAAATACAAAAGTGAAGACACCATAATACGTGATCTCTTACAACTTTGCAGGGTAATATCTCGTGTTTTTTGCTGCAATCACAGCACCACCTAGCATCTGTAGAATGTGATTTAAACATCCAAACCTGATGCGTTTCCCTTCGCATTCGAGTGCAATGTGCCTGGTGGACAGGTGTAAAATGAGAAGCCAATTGCAACCGGTGGCTGTCGTCGAACATGATCTCTTACCTTTGTTAGTGGATCATTGTATTGTGAAGTTAAGCACCCCATTTAGAATGCATATCTTTCACCGGCCGCTCAACTGACCGACAGATTGCACTCAATTGCACGCCTATCGTATGTCACTCACCGGGGATTCGATTTCTGGCGACACAATTTAAAGAAACAAAGAGACATATCATCAACATCAACGCTGTTTGGGACCATTAAAGCATATTATGGGATGCGGCAGGACGCTTGCACCCCGTTAGCTATTTGGCTTCATTGACAACTCCCCTGTGCAGTGCATGTGCAAACGCAAGTGGTTTATGACCGCCCGAACGCCACAATTTCTATTCTCTTTCTTTTTATTCCATTGCGGTTTAGAAGCAACAGTTGAACGAATCAGATTGACTGTGATGCCTTTTTACTGTTTCGTCGGATTAAATTTCCATTTCTGAATGGAAAAGTATGACAGTGACTACAATGCGCGAATGTACTCTTGTCGTTTTTCATAACGCCAAGAAACCGCCACACAACCCGAGCATCAAACACGCAGGAAGTGTGCACTGATACGCATGGTATGATCTTCGTCTCATAAGCCACCTCATAATAGCGGGATATATGATAGGTGGTTTGCTGACTGACAGGCGGGTTGGAAACCCTCTATGCAAATGTATTCATATCCATGTGCTCTCTGAATTCCACAAGTGGCCACTTCTTTGACCCCTTGCATGAGGGTCACCAAAATCATGTCGAAAGCATAGGAATCTCTTCAATCTGTGCTGGACCGATACTGGAAGGATAGTACTGACTGTGGTAACCGTAATCTCCGTAAGTGCTTTCTCGTAGTCCCACAACCTCAAGTCCTTCACAATGTATCCTTCAGTAACTTTCAGGAGAAGTAGTGTCAGTAAAGTACAAACTATACAATGGCTCTACACCGGCAGGTCTCTCTACCACATGCTACTTTACGGTTAATTAGCAGTTTGAGTGTCACGTTCATGTGGTTAGGAAGGATACAGGCTTGGTGAGGTGAGGTGTTTCGTTGAAGCAGGAAAAAGTTTGAGCACTTAATCTATCACCTGATGATATCACCTTATCATTGAATGTGCTCCGGCACGTTGGTTTAATGCTCCATCAAACAGAAAAAGGGTCCACTAGAAAAAGCTCATTAGTGGTTATAGTTTCTGCGGCGGTGGTGTTTCAGCTTGCACAACTTTATCTAGCCCTGCTGATGAACTCGGTATTTGACAATCGCTTATCTTTTTTTTATTATATTCCATTCTATAGATTGAAGTAGTGCTAGCACAGCAGTACTGTTTGGATTTCACAAGGTTTGCTTAGCGCAGCTGTTGTTGATGCATCAAAATGATTCACCATCAACCGGCCAAGTACCATCATTCGAATCCGTTGAGCCACTTCCTCAATTTGCACACATCTCATGCAACTGCGGCTGCAGCGGCAGCCTTAGCATTGGCCAGCGATGGCTTAGGACACCACCAGACTGCAACTGGATTACCGTCCACACTGGAGCATAATTCCAGTCCACCAACAACACAACATCACCTCCATCATCATCATCATCATCATCCGTATCATCAACAACAGCAGCAACACCAGCAACAAATGAGTAGCATCCAACAGATTCGCGGAGAGCTAACTCCCCTACCCTCAGTCGGACAAACCACAGCACAGTCGCAGCGATCTCAAACAGAAGATGAAGACGATGATAGCAGCAATGATAGGAGCTACCACGGTGCCGAAAGATCAAGCCCGCGTCAGGAGCCACCAGCTTACGAAACCAGTCGAGGTGATGTGAGCGAAACCGAACACCACATTGACATCGACGTAGACGATCCTTGCCGGTCCGAAATGGCGAACGAGGGCGAAAGCAAGGATGAGCATGTTTCACCAGCAGTCAATGCACTGCATAGATTATGCTCTAAGGTCGGCGGACATGACCAGCGTCATCAGGAAGATGATGATGATGATGATGATAATGATGAGGAAGAAATCGTTATCGATAGCAAGGTGTCACAGGAGGAGGAAGATCGCGAGTACAAGGATGTAGAGGAGCACGATCCACGAAGCAGCAACCGGACTAGCCCCTGTACCGACACGGCCGTCCTCGGTACGGATGGGTTTGTGGGGAAATCCTTCACGATAGCGGCCATTCTAGGGTTAAAGAAGAAACAAGATGATGCAGCGGCAGCAGCGGCCGCCGCAGCAGTAGCTGCTGCCGCTGCAGCCAACGATTATGGTGATGCTGCCATGAATCTATCGACAGGAGCGGCCTTCCAGCATCAGCATCAGCACGAACAGCAGCAGCATCATCAGCATCGTGCGGCTGCTGCGGCCGCCGTAGCAGCTGCCGCCATAGGCCGTCTGCCCCTAGTAATGGCGGCTGCTGCAGCCGGCATGGAGAAGCGAGATCGTGCGGGGAGTGCCGATAGTGCAGAGACGACAGGATCACATGGATATGGGATGGGACAACTGGGAGGATGCCAGCAACAATCGAACGCGATACAGAACCTACATCAACTATCGGAACTGCACGGCGGACCGGGTGGTGGAGGAAGCTTCTCTGCCTTTCATCCCTCTGGCGGTGGGAGACAGGCTAGCCATTCGCACCATCCGGCAGCTAATCTCCATCATGGACATCATCCACATCAGCATTTTGGCAACCATCATCATTTCCATCACCATCACCAGGGGCAACAGCAACAACAGCAGCAACAACCGCAACAGCACCACCAGCAACAGCAGCAGCAGCAGCAGCTTCATCAGCAGCACGTTGCTCAGCAACATCATCTTCAGCAACAAGTCCCTGGAGGACATCATATAGCGCTCGCAGGACCACATCATCACAGCCAGAATCATAACAGGGATAAATTCAAAGGTAGCATTGGCGCAGAGTGTCTTCTCAAATTAGCTCATTGCTCATCTATGATTCCCTTTGTTCCATCTTAGAGTTAAGTAAAAAGTCTGGCCTATCCTCGTCATCGGCCGCGTCTCTGAAAAGCAAGCGTGTCCGGACGATTTTCACTCCCGAGCAGCTCGAGCGTCTTGAAGCCGAATTCGAAAGGCAGCAGTACATGGTGGGACCGGAACGATTATACCTGGCGCACACACTGCAACTGACGGAGGCACAGGTAATAAAATGATCCATTCTCGTCCATGCAAAATGCTAATCTGTATCTCCCATCGCTCGCAGGTGAAAGTATGGTTTCAAAATCGACGGATCAAGTGGCGAAAGCATCATCTGGAAATTACCCAGCAACGGTTGGCACTGATCCGTCAGCGCCAGATAGCGGCCGGTGGAGCCGGCGTACCGCTACCGAACGGTGCACAACCGGTAACCGGCCATCTGACCGGTCAATCCGTACAGCAGGGAGGGATGAGTGGCGGTCGTATGATGAATCCGATCGAATCACCAGAACTAACGATCTGTACCGACTCGATGGATGCCCGTAGTGTGGCCAGTGAGGGAGATGATGATTAGGGCATCCCCAGCGGTACCCGCCAAACATACAGGGAGAGTTAGTTTAATAGTAGTGGCGGTAAACAGTGTAAAATCCTAGTTCCCTAGTGTTTAAGTAGCTGTTCTGAATTGGCTATCGAACGTAGAAAGGTTTATCGGTGGGAGCAAGTGGTACTAAAGTTAATGGAGTATTTATGAAAATAAAATACATCGGCCAAAAAGGATTGTACATTTGCCAGAGCTTAGCGAAGTAGTAGCGATGTAAATTATGTGTATACTGTTGTGTCTAAATAAACCCTTGGCGAGAATTATTGTACAAGCGTGTTAACGAAGATATCAGTCGGTCTGAAACATAAAAAATCATGTGGATCTCTGTTCTACTAAACCGTCGAACCATTTTTGCTGTTTTTATACAAGCTTTTCTTCTCCATTTTGAATGCCAACTGTTGTTTAACATATTTCGTTATCGTGCCTGTGTTTCCCCAACATTTTTCTAAATTATCTGCCATTTTCCGAGATTTTCTTATGTACCTCTTGTGGCATCTAAAACGAGCCAAACGCAATGGCGGCCATTCGTGTAGGTTCGACTTCCGGGTCAATCGCGCCGTTGACGGTCCAGTAAGGTGATCAACTACTAACTTGCACTTCGAGCAGCTCCAAGTATTGCTCGAATATTGCTGCTCGAGTTTCTCCCTCTTGTCAAAACACAACCGAACGCACAACAAAATCTAAAAACCAAAAACCAAGAAATCTTCTCGGGGCGACGACGGGATGTTCGTGAATCGCGAGTGAAAGGTGAATTGACGACACTGGGAATCATGGCGGCCGGATGCTGGTGCTCCACGAGCTAGAGTTTTCGCGAAAAGTTCTGCTTCAGTTTCTGACTCCCCCCGCCTTCCTCACGTCTTCGCGAGTGCGTGTGTGAATGCGTGTGTGTATTTTTATCATATTGGCCAGGCCAGCAACGCAACAAGCCTCTTCACTTCTTCCCACCCTTACCTGGTGCGTGCGTGCGTGTGATAACACCCCCCAACTCCAGCCCCGAGTGCCGCGATCTTTTATTGTAATCCGTGGGTCTATCCGTGGTCCGCCCCTCACCTTACCCCTTTTCGGACTTCTAGGCAGCGACGGCTGCAGACACGGACTCTGTCGGGACAAGTTTTTTTTGCGTTGGCCTCCTTTTCGTTTCGTTTCTGCATCGTCTTCTTCCTCTCTTGCTCTCTCTCTCCTTCATCGTCTCCGTGCTCCCGATTTCGGTGGCATCTTCAACTCGCTTCTGCGGGCTTCTTGTGCCGTCTACGAGCAAAAGGGCACGGTTTCCAGCTGCCTGGTCGTCGATACTTTTCGCTCTCGATGAAACATTTTTCAGTTTCTAATAAATCTGTGTTGGCCTCCCGCGAGAGTCTGTTGGTGAAGGGATCAGTCTTAACCCTCCGGAGGTTGGACAGTCTTCATCCCCGGAGTGTTGACAGAAAACGGCCTACTCTGCTGCTGCTGTAGCCCCAGCATCCCCCCAAAGAGCGTCGTCTAGACGTGTGTGTACGAGCAGAAGGGTGGTTTAGGAATCGGAAAAATCTGTGTCACCACCAACACACCCTAACGTCGATCTTCCTTTCTCACAGCTTCACGGCATCGATTAGAAGACGGTGACGGAAAATCTCCATATCCCCATCTTGCTGAAGGCAAAAGCTTTTCCCAAAGCATAAAGTGATGACGTTGTTGCTTGATTTTGTAAACGGAGCATGCTAGATCATCACTACAGTGACCTCCCATAAAGCACCTCCGATTTCCGGTCGATTTTCGTGGCTCCCGTGGCTTGTTCGGAACCGTAACGGAACGAGCAAAGAAGACTTGAAAAAGTGGCCCTTCCTTCCTTCCCAATTATAGTTCCCCACTAGAACCGTTCCCTAGATGCTCCCGTGCTATTTATCAAATCGATTATCTTGCATCCCGCGGAAGAAAGCCCGAACGATTGTGGGGATCGACCAAGGTCTGCCCGTCTTGGTTCGTCATCGTTTCTCTAATTCGCTTTTTCTCTCCCCATTTGTTTCCTTTCATCCGCAACACAGTGTAACGTACGCAACAATCAATTAGTTGTTCATGAAGTTGCTCCCCAACTCGCCCCATCCCGCGTACCGTTTCCGTAGATGTGAGTCCGCGTGATTGTACGCGGTAGACAGGCGCGCGCGTGTGTGTGTGTGTATGTGAATGATATCAGAGTGAAAAGTGAATTTCCGCCCATCAACAACGGAGAAGCAGCACCGAAGAACCACCGACAGTGAGCGGCGCGACTCTACCCCTTCTCCCGTAGTAGTTGCCAGAGCTGGCTACTAGAAGCGGCCGCCGTGACAGCGACGACGACGAAGACGATCCCTCCTGGTGCACTCCGGCCCGGTACGCCTTGTCCGCGAAGCTGGATGCTTCCGCCGAGATCGGGCTGAGGGAAATGTCGGCCAACCGTAGCCGCTCGATGCTGTCGGTGAATCTCGAGGCGGCCGCCATGGCCAACGATCCGCTGCGCGAGCTGTTCGAGGCCTGCAAGACCGGCGATCTCGTGAAGGTGAAAAAGCTAATCACGGCCCAAACGGTAAACGCACGGGATACGGCCGGAAGGAAGTCCACACCGTTACACTTTGCAGCCGGTAAGTTGTGCGTACGAGCTGGGTTAGGGCCGGGTTTTTTTTCGATCATGTTTCAAGCTAGAGCAAGTGTATGCCCTAGAAAGACAGAAGATGCGACAGTTCAACGCAAAAACAGCATCGATAGCAAGCTAGAGTCCGAGCTTCCTGAGCTCAAACTTAAATCTCTATCATATAATTACTATTTTTCTGTCATGGCAACAGGCATGGTAACATATAAGCTCCGCATTCGATGGGGTTGAACAAAGAAGGGCGGCTTCAATTTCAATTCCCTTAAAACACATCAACCCTCGACGAAACTGTATCCATAGCCACCGTAAATTGGGTCATTCGTTAAGGGGGGGAGGATGAATAGCATTTTGTAATGCAAAAACGTCAACGAAGCACGAATCGTGGACAGAAAAATGATTCATTACATTATCATCCCTTCAGAGCAGGGCAGGGAGATGTTACCAAACTAACACTGGAAAACAGATGTGCGAGCAGGAACGTCCAATATCCTGTGAACTTCCATCGTCCATGGATGCGCTCCATTATCTAGGAGTCCTTCCTTCTCCAAGGTCTCGTACTTCTCCCTAGTCAACCGAAAGTCCCACCGAGCAGGATGCACTGCTCATGATGACGATGATGTTGCTACGGATGGTAAAGATGCTAACGAATGTAAAGCACGGAGGACGTGTCACTCTTAGTCTCTACACTTGGTCACTGCAGCGTCGTCGGCACAGCTTCCGGCACCAGAACTTTCATCTCAAAATGATGCCTCAAAGGAGGCGGAGAAACAGTTCGTGACAGGATGGATAGCCGGACTACGGTTCACACAACGGCTCTGTTCGGTATGCATCCTTGACATTGGGCTCTTTTGCGCTCTTATTTTTTGTGCCCCGACATCCTTGTGGAAAATGGGAAAATGAATAATTTATCCAGGGATAGATGGGATTGCTTTACCCTTTAATGAGACCGAGCCGAACGTGATGATCTGTGTTGCGGCTAAATGTCACCATCTAATCCTACAGGCGTTCACTAAGATGTTCAGAACGTCACCTACTTGAGCGAAAACATCCATCCAGGAAAATTATCAAGAAGGATGGACGCAGGCACTGCTTCCTCCTAGTTACAATGCTTCCATCGTGTGGTGGTGTGGTGTTATTGTTTTACGAGTAGAGAGCCAAAAAAGAAAGGAAAAACGCATCGAAACGCTATCAGGCGAAATTGAATTTCGCGTATGCGCACCGCCAAAATGGCGGAAACAGACAAAAAAGTGAAAACATCCACTCAACCAAGCAACCAACGAACGACCAGCAAGGCCAGAGCTACCCAGCTGGCATTTCCCCTCTTTTCGTGAGTTACTTTCAAGGTAGTAAGTCCAGCCGGTTGCTCCAGAAACTACCTATTGCGCGAGACTTACCTCCTATTTTTGTCAGAGATACTACCTGATTGGCTTGATTCATAAATGAAGGTTTTTATTTGCTTGCAAAATGTTACTTTAATTTTCAGGCAAAAAACTGGGTAGGCCTTTCCTTTGCCTTACCTTAATCTTACCCCTTGCCCTTGGCCTTGCCTTGCTTTCTCCACAACGACCGGTTTCAGTTTGTGTTTCCGCGTGAGCCTGTGTGCGAGATTTCCTGTAAGTATTAAATGTGTGGATGAATCTTGAAACTATGGAAATGTTCTGTACTTACCGCATCACCGTTGTTTTGCTCGGCTTCGAACCAGCTGGACTATATCTCGCGTATGAATGGATGCAGTTATGTTTGCATTATAATGTGATTGTAGTGAAGCATACTTTCGGACGTATAGTCGTTGTCATGTTTGCGAAGGATTGGATATTCCGTTTCGCCTTGCGTATGTTCTTCCCACACTTGGCTACATTCTTCTAATCGTATAGAAGATTGCTGAAACGGTCTTGTACCACTACGAACAGTTCCTTTCAAATTGTAAATTATTTTCAAGTGTGAAAGTTAAATAAGATTCAGCTGGCTGAATCGTCGCACTTCGTTTGCAATATGTCCTACGTTGTGCAAATTGCTAGCATTTTTCTGGTCATCTCGAATTGTGTTGCAATAAATTTGTCAAACATTTGCCCAGACTCGTGAACGAATCGTCGATTCGGCAAAACTTAGGTTAAGTTACGAAAGCCATCCATGATGCACTTGCTGATTTTGGGTTTTGTACGTATATTTTTTTTCGAGAGCAGTCGTGAATCGTTAAGCAAAACACCATGGATACGGGAAAGGAACCCACCAATATCGCCGTCTCATCGGAAGTCTCACTCATGCCCACGGCAAAATTTTCAAGGCGCTCATTCAGATGCTCTGTTTCATCTGCCCTCCTTTTCACTCTCATTGGTAACATAGGAAAGTCACTCACAAAATGCCAGCTGGGTAGGAGGGTTTCGACGGTCTCGACCACTCTCATCCCACAACCATTTCAAGGCCTGCTTCGGTGGCTTCGTGAGGGGTACCCAATTGCTCAAAAGCAGCAAACTCCAAGCATCATCCAACAACGAACACAGCCTCAGTGGGTGCCACAACGACCACCAGCGTCACCTTCACCACGCCACCGCTTCGTAACGCTTTGTTGTTTGGCCCCCTTTTCCGAGACCGACCTCGTCACGTCGCGACGGATTCGAAACCCTGGCAAGATGATGAGGAAATTAGCGTATTGTCAGTGAGTAAGAAGCATAGTGGGACTCGACGGGCGGAAGCTATGTGGCTCCGTGGCATATGGGCCGTTTTCCTACGCCAGCCGACCTAACAAGCCGCAAGTTTTTCCCTCAATTGGCAATGAGCAGACTATTGTTCCACCGATAGAGAGAGAGAGAGGTGATGTGTTCTTGAGCACTGAAACATCACAATCAGCACCGTCAGCATCACCGAGCTAAGCGAGCTAATGATCGTGTGAGGTATATCGCTGTAGTAACCATGGCAACTCGTTCGCTCACAGACACAGCGAAGCACACCGTTGGCCACACTGTGAGTCATGCTTTTGCATTCATAAGCCAAAGATGAATGTGGCTGACCAAAGGAGCTGGTGGTTGTGCGTGCACGGAACGCTTCTCCTATTTGTAGCTTTCGATTTCGATCACTGATCGATCGACGCTACTCGATCGCAGTGAATGTGTGATACACCAGACCCGGACGGATCCTGATGTGCGTGCGCGATTGCGATACGCATCGTGAATCACCCCTTGCGCGATGATCATGCAACCGCTGAAGAGTGCTTTTACACATCCGGCTATGTTTACGAGATGTTTTACATTGCCTTTCGGTATGGTGGGACTCCGATGGTTTGAACAGCCTGTTGTAGGATCGCAAGCCCCTGCGGCGAAGCGATATGATTAATGCGGGGTGCTAACCCGCTGCTGCTGAACGATGGATGGTGACAATCAGCGCCCAACCGTATAAGCTGGTGGCGTCTGGCTCATCTACGTTTTGCGTGGTTGATAACGAGTAGTCCAAGCCTGTCGAATGGTACTTGCCAGTAAGATAAGCTGCCTTCTGGACCGTTTATTGCAATCACCTGACGCAACATCTGCTGCTGCGAATGCGATTCGCGATTGTAAAGGGTCCGATAGGGAAGACTGAAATTGCCAGATGAAAATGTATACATTTTCATCTCTTAATTCCCTCTGCAAAAGCAACTTTTCTAACGATCATCCATCAGGGGCGTGCAGACAACTGAAAGGAAGTTTACCGTTTAATCTACCGGCGGCAGCGTCTAATAAATGGAATCGTAAAGCATCGTCATCGCTCGGGACGGTGGTTCCGGCGTAAGGCGAAAAGTGGATGAATTATTAACTTTCCAGCTCCGCCGACTTTTGGCTGCCGCTTCGATAAGCATCGCCAGCAAATAATCATTAATTCGCAGGATGATTCGCCGGTTGAGCACGGCGCAATCGCTGCGTCTGTTTAATATTAATCATTTTCCAAAACCCGATTGCCTCGTCGATCACCGGGCAGTCCCAGATCGGAAAATGCTGGTCAGTGATAATTGCGATTTCGGGCCGGCCTGCGAACACATCCATATAAAGGGTTAAGCGCTCCACGAAAGCCCAATCCAGAACGGCAGAGGAAAAGATCTATCAATTTAAAGCTTTTCTTAGTTCAACCTGTCCGCCAGCTCGGTACACCATATGCCACTGTGCGATGTACCGAGATGTGAGTTGAACAACTGCTGTGCAGCAATAGTAGCATCTGTTGCCACTTGCCCTACCTCGCCTCTCGTACTATCGCACATAATGGGAAGTCGATCATCTCTTGGCCAGCACCGGCAGCACCATTGGGCTTCAAAGACCACAAAACCGGCCAGCATCGATCGGGCCAAGGCAGAAAAAAAGCTACAATCAAGCAAAACGGCGCGATTTGCTACGAGCCCGGCAGTGCCTAGAGGCACTCCGTGTCGAGCCGGCTGGTTGAAGCTTAGCAATGAATTGGGACCGGAGCGAGACAAATCCAGGAGTAGAAAATCGAATATTGGAAATGGGATGGAGGGGGAAGCCGCAGCATCAACAAATACGGCGATAATCCAATCCGCTTGGCAGGCATGTAACTGTGTTGGTGTTTGGTGTAGAACCCCCGCTTCGATTCCTTCCCTTCCGCCCCCCCCCCCCCCCCGCCCCCGTTAGTCGTCTTGCAAAAGTAGATGAAAGGGTTTTGGAGTGGCCCAGCAACCAGCTGTTGGTTGAAGCATAAACCCCTCGCTCGCTTGCTCTTTAGCCCACTTGTTTCTGAATCCAGGTGCTGGCTGGCTTCGGTGCCCCGTTTCGTGCTACCACACCTATCATCATCGTGCTTTGGTTGCAGTTGCTGATCAAAACGCTTCCAAACCTCGATCGACGGTAGTGTGAGGTCCATGGAAACGGTGTCCGAAACCTCGATGGTTTTTCGACTGAATTAGGTTGACTGAGTAGCCGACGGATCACCAATGCCTTTCACTATCAGCCCGTGTGACTCGCGTGCGCTCAAATGCTAATCCTTTTGGCCGGCACACTGCAAGTTGTGCTACTTCAGCTTGAAGCCAGCGTGTGACAATAAATGTCTTATCTTGCTTACTTACTTTTCCGGCGCTACAACTGCCACACAACTGTGGATCTGTTCAACTCACTATAGAGTGCCTTAGACCCCCCAGATCTTTTTCAATCCATCCATCTCAATTTGAGTCTACCACGCCTGCTCTGTATCATTCAGGTATGTCCTAGAAAACGATTGCCGACTGGCTCGTCGTCTATCATACTCATGACAAGCGTAGTCCAAGCGAAACCATGCGAATTTTATGCGAATCGTCACCGCGTTGTGTCGGCTTCTTCATATTGTTCCTCCTCATTTACGAGCCTAATTATCCACCTTCTTAATTGCGTTTTGGCCATGCTTCGTCTCTCGCACGCATATGTGAGTAGTGGTCCTGTAAATGTTCTACATTAAAGTCTTATCTATTAATGTGATTTACTTTTCGAGCCGTGCTTACCCAATGTGCGCCTTTGTTTGCTGGAGCGTTGTCATCTCTACTGCCAATGTTCAATACCATCGTGAACGTACCGCACGTTTCTCTTTGTTTACGAACGGTCTAGACATACAGACTGGATCGTTGGCTGTCAGTCAGATGACGTATCATACCTCTGGAACGGAACGGAAAACCACTATTCCTAGGATACTGCGAATCATTAAGCGAAAGCGTAGGCCTACGCAAAGATTATGCATCTAGCGTGCATTACCAGGCCACTCCACTCGGTGTTCCAAGCGACGCAACGCAGCCGGTCAAGCAGAGGCCGCTACCTGGTCACTTGGTCAATTTTGATTTCGGCTACGGCTACGGGTCTATCGGTGTGTTGCGTTTGCGTTGTGCTGGGGTTGGTGGATGCGTGATGGATTCGAACCAAACTGCAACCGGTTGCTGCGCAAACCTGTCTATGCTGTATGCTCTGGTGCCCCGTGGTACGGTCGTACACGGACATACCGTTTGGCGCGTTTGACTTGCGGTATTTCGTGGCTCGTAGCCCCGGCTTTGGCAGCAGTACGTGAGTGATTACGATACAACCACCATCACCACCGCCCACCACTGGCTCACTCACTGGGGAAGAATGATGAACCGCTCCGGTTGGCGGTGTTGGAAGGTAAATGACAACCACGTCGTAGTGGCCGACCCACTATGCAGACGTAGTGTGGTGCATTTTCAGGTTTGCAGACAAAGCAGACAGCAGCCTGCCTAGGCTGCTCGTTTCTTCGCTCATTCGTTTGGTTGCTGGCGTTACCAATCGCGAACATCGCCACACGGTGCGGTTGCGGCGTCACCGATGACCTGGTTTCGTAGTGGTACAGGGTACACCACCAACAGCAGCAGCAGAAGCAACACCACGCGAAAGGGAGTGTACGTGCGGAGCTTCGTTAACAGAAGGAAAACTCTTGGATTCGAAGAGTTGCGAAGCGACCCGAGCGCGCTGATGATGAGTATGCAATGGTAACAACACCAGCCATGCGGGGGTGATACCAGCAGCGGGAGCTTATGCCATGTTGTGTTGCCTGTTGACCACTGCAAAAGCGCTTCCATCCAGGAAGCAAGCTAATGTCGCCAGTGGGTAGCCGACGGGACATGGTTATGTTTGCGATTTTGTGATTTTTTTGAAGGGCTTCTGAAAAATCTGTTCTGAAAAGCTGGTCAACGGATGTTGTTTGCTAATGAACCCGATTTCTACGTCGATACTTGCGATGCGACCGGCACCTTGGATTATGCTGGTTGTGGACCATTGCAATGTTTACTATGCATCGCTCGTATTGGTTTGTGCCCGGCGGCTGGTTGGTTGGCCGTGAGGCGCCGTATCGCCATTTGTTTTTGTCGGCCAGTTTCACTTGGACACTTTCCAAAGCATTTCACGGTTGAACGGTACTCTGGCCGCCCATAACCCTGTAGCGAACGCGACTCCATAATAGTTGTTGTTGCTAGTGCGATACAGAGAGAAAGAGAAAGACGAGGGTTATCAAGGGCAACAAGGGTAGGATCATAGGCAACCCATCCCCTATGACCTTGTGCCCGTACTGAGTGTGTGTAAACCACCACGACCAGCAACATATCTAATTAAGTCTTCTGATCTGACAAGAAGGACACACGGAAATCAATAGCTTGAAGTCACCGCTGATGCTGCTGCAGCTTATTGCGCCCAGAAAACCCCCATGTACGACAATAATGTGGCCAAAAACTCTCCCGGGAGAGCCTCCAGCGAACGCAACCAACCAGATTACGGCACATATTGAACGAGGCACGCGGCCAAGTGTAGCAAGGGAATCAAACCTTAACGTGTCCTCTCCCATCTTCTTATTCCAGCACACACGTGCCTACAGCAAGATGTCACTAGTCTTCTGGTTTCACACGGCAAGATAGACGCACGTGAGCGCAGATTCCACTGGAGGTGCCACTTAATGCTTGATGACATCATAAAGTGTCTCCGTTTCTACTAAACAGCAACAGCAACCGTGCTTCCCCCCCACTTGCCAACGCTTTGTTGTGGCTCCCATGGGGCGAGGCAGGCTGTGACATACCAGGTGGAAGTGCGTTTACGACCGAATGATGACAAAGCTCTGCCACAATGCGCGCACTGCAGAGCACGGCACACTGGCGCCTCCAAACAGCTCTTCGATATTATGTTTTAATAGAGCCCGCTCGCTACATAATACGAAACAAAACGATGCTTACACCGTGAGGTGGTGGTCGCATGTCGAGAGCTCGGGGAATTTTTTTGAAAATAAATTCCACTCCTCGCAATTTCATCGCTGCTTGGAGCATTATAAAGCCGCCACCCAAAAAAAATATCCAACCCGTCAACCCGGGGGGAATACACCCCATGGGTTACTTTAAAACCTAATAACGAAATGTGGGCAATGGAAAAGCTGCCGCTACCTGGCCGTACGCCATGGTTGCTGCCACTGTTGCTGCTGCTGTTGGAACATGCCTGGACAATCCCCGGCACCTTGATAGGGGTACCCGTGATGCTGTCGAGCTGTCCTATTGAAACGCTCTCCCGATGGGGGTCGCAATTGTGTATAGAGACGATGTAACAGCGTACCGCCGGTCCGTGGTCCATGCCGCATTAGTTGTCCCGCAGTGTGTTAACCATTTGGTTTCTCCCGAAAACTGCGGAGAAATGATGACGTTTACAGTGGAAGTGGTTAAAATTGACCGTAATAAATCATCTTACCTTACAGTCGTTGGGCTGGCAAAAATGGCAAACGGAGCGTTAAATCGAACGTAGTGGCGTGACGGCGGTTCCATACATTTTGGCCGTTCGAGGACCGGTAAATGAAGAGCGAATAGCGCGGAAAGGCTTTCTGTAGCTTTAAAGCAATCAAAGAGGACAAATATTTTACTTCTTCTAGACCCCAAAGATTGTAGGATGA
>NC_064874.1:16649591-16654591 GCF_943734745.1 Anopheles darlingi | reverse complement strand
CTGATCCGGAAGCAGCAGCCCCTCGTTTGTAGGGTGAGAAGCACTTGAAAGGCTTTCAGTTCATTTTTTCGTACATTTTTGTTATCGCAATTTCAACACCAAAGAAACCTCAAAATGAAAACGGAACACCAAAGCATCACATGGAATCGCATGCGCATTCCATCCCGTTGGTGAAATGGAATGGTGCTCCACGGAAAGAGAATGCGGAAAAGCATCGTACACACTCTACTGCGGGCGCTCAACCTGTTGCATGCTTATGAATTTATGTATAGACATTTCGCATTCGCTGCCATCTAAAATCGGATATAAATTGCTCTACCTCCTTCCCCGAAAATGCACTCATCCGATTCGGGTTTAATTGGATGACGAATCGGCGGGTTCGAATGGATACGCGCAGTAGCAAAATGGTTTCATTGTGGCAAACAATCGCAGGTTGGTGAGTTTTGTGCCTCGAGAATGCTCGGGGGAGCTAGTAGAACAAATGGCTAGAAGTATCCGCACAGAGAGAGCACTGTTAGTTCTAGTCGCAGTAGCAGCACCAAACATTTCCAGAATTTTGCTTAATATTACTTCACTACTACACTACTCTTGCTTGGATTACAGCCAGTCCAGATTTTCTATACTTCCTGGCTTCAATAATAGCGAGTCTTTTATCAATTTCCATTGCTGGATTTTTTCGGGCATTCAAAAAACGTTAAAAAATTAGATTGGATTTGTCCAAAGTTTGCATCCTCTACGATCGACTGCTTTGCATACGTTCAGGGGCTTTCTGGTTATCAAATCCACTGTACCAATAACCATTTCTTCCGCTAGAAGTAAGATTTTTTCTTTTCCAACACCACTTTTACCAACATATGTTATTAAAAATGGTTTCGAACCGTTTCTCCTCGACAGAGCACGCCTGGAACATGGTCTTCCCATCATCTTCCTCTGCTATCTCGCCGGAAGCTGCCAAATGGAGGCGTACCTACGATTCGATCAAAGCTGGCCACGACGATGCGTACCGCACGATCGAGCGAGCGATCAAATTCGAGGAGCACGAGCGACCAGACCTAGCACTGCAGGCGTACAAAGACGGCATCCGGCTCATCGATGAAACGCTCGCCCTTCCGGTTGAGGTACCACAAGTGCGCCAGCCGGAAGTCACGGGTGCGCAAGACCAGCAACAACAGCAGCAAACACCAGTGGCCACTGAAGACGATAGCTGGCAGAAAGCGATCGCCATGATCCACAAACTGAAGCGTACCCGTGGTGAGGTGCTGCAGCGCGTAGGACAGCTTGGAGGAAGCAGCACCAGCGCCAACGCTGCTGCTGCGGACGAAGGATCCCAATCGAATGGACAGCGACCATGGACGTACACCGAGCTGGCAATGGCACTACGGGAGATGTCCTATCCCGAAGGTGGCGAAGAGGAGTTACCACGGGAGTTGAACGCAGGGCTGGAACTACTGTTCTCCTGTCCCGGTGTTCAGGTGTACTATATCGAACCGGACGGCGTCGTGAGCCAAACGATGACGGACTCAACATTACGCATCGTCCGGATCGAGGCAGACGAGCGGCGTAACCTGCAGGCAACCGTGTTCCTGCAGGTCATCGAAACACGCAACGCAACCGTCATTGAAAACGCGGAAGAACCACTGCTTGTGGAGCTGGAAGAGGATGAGGAGAAGCAGAAGGAGAAAGAAGATGGTAGTAGCGCAGGTACTGCAGCACCGGAGAAGATACCGGAGCAACATGCTAACGATGAAGCGCCTCAACTTTCGGACCAACCCGCAACACCATTCCTGCTTTATCCCCTTATCCCTGGCGTATCGCCCTGTTATCGGACGGAGTACGGGGCGTTCATTTTGCCCGATCTGGAGAGCACCGAGAACCAGCGCGATGGACGTGCGATCGGATTAGTGGTACCGCCCGGTGCCGATGAGGTCGTACTGGAAATTCTGGTTGCTATGCTACATGGCATCGTCACACAGCCAGCCAGCAGTGTACCACGCATTCGGAAGCGATCGCTTTTGCCCGATTCCACCACCGTATCGGCCGGTATCATCAAGGGGGCTTACTATCTCTCCCAGGGCCTGGTACGGGGTGCCGAGCGCACCGGCCAGCTCATCGCCACCGGTACACCGTACGTCATATCGCGGCTCGGTCAGAAACCATCCGAACCAACGCCGGAAACAGAAACGGTACAAGTGCCACCGAAGGTACGCACCGGCATCGAGATTGCGCGCAACGTGACCGGTACAGCGGCCGGTGTAACGAGCTACGTCGCAGGGAAGGTCGGTTCGGCCACGATGGCCCTAGGACGGTTTCTGGCTCCCCACATTCAACGCCATGGAAGTGCGCTACTGGCGTATGGTACGGGCATGAGCGAAGCGGCAGCTTCGGAGAAGATGAACGGAGCGCTCACGATTTGTGCCGGAGCGGTAGAAGGTTTCGGAACGGTTTACGAAGGCCTTGAACGATCCGCCAGCATTTTGGGTCAAAGCCTAAGCGCCAGCACAGTGCAGATCGTGGAGCATCGATATGGAACCGAAGCTGGACGTGTGGTCGGCAGCTCACTCGATACGGTCGGCAACGTGATCAACGTGACGCACAACATAAACTACATGACTCCGAAGGGGCTCGCCAAGCGGACGGCGAAGAATGCGGGCAAAGCACTCGTTGCCGGCTATCGGCCATCGGTTCCCGAGCTTGATGCGGTCACCCTCGGAGGCGCTGGAGCTGGTGATGCTGCTGGAGGCGCTGGTGCTAGTGGAAGCGGTACCATCGTACCAGCGGCCGTTCTCTATCCGGATTTGGAAGGACTGGCGAAAGAGGTGCGAAAGCCGGGAGATAAATAGATAACGTTGGAAGTCGATAACATGTCGATAGCTCAACGCAAGACCAAGGGACCTTGGATAATCGACTCACAATAAGCCATCCTAGATTACGGAACAGGCCATCCTCATCATTGGGAATCTCATAATTATTGCTTAGGATTTTAGTGGTTAAGGGTTGTTGAAGCCGAACGATTTGGTGTTAGCAGAAGATGTTCTTATGCAAGTAACCGTTTTGAAGAGATTTGTTATGGGAATGGTGTAATGGATCTGAGATTTGTTATAATATTAAGACAATTAAGTCACCGGAGCAGAATATACAATAAATATATCAGACGAAATTTGGTTTACCTCATTTTCTTATCAAATTTCCAGCGTTCCGAGAGTCCTTCTTCTGCTTTTTCTCCTGGTGCGAATGTGGGTTGCCGTTGACTGTTATGTTGAGAACTAATTCTCAAGAGCCAATTTTCCAAAAGAATTGGACTAATGAAGTGAAAGACGAAGGCGTTCGATCGCAAACTTGGAAGAAATCTTCACCAGAATGCCAGGTTGTGCAACTGGATAAGTAAATAAGAAAACTTCCTCGCATTTCACTTCAATCAATCGCATTAACTGAACAGAGGAGCACTGAACTAATTAATCCACTAAAATGACGAATATGTCTACTAAGATAAGTGTAGCTCTGCGTCCCCATGTTTGCTTTGATTGCTTTTGAACTCATCCATGCTTGATTTGACTCTTCTTGAGATACTGTTTTGGCGCTGCTGCCAGCCAATGTATAGAAAGAAAAACGCACCGCATTTGATTTAATTCCATTCTATAGTTTATTACCTCTCTCCCTCTCTTGTTTTTGCTCCTTCCGGCAACGATTCACACACACGCTTCATTCATTCCCAGTTATTCATGTTTCTTACATTCTTATCACCTGGTCTACTTTTTGCGAACGTGTAACATGTGTGGTTTCTGATTTTCGCACTATCCACCTTCACTTATTTTCTGTCCCTGCAATTTGTCCACCTGCTCGTTAGATAATTCCACACGTGCGGATCAGAGTGCATCTGTTGTGTGTACCGTGTGGCTCACGTGTCTTTATCCTTGTTACATTTAACGCATGAGAAGCGGTTTGCCGCTGCTAGGACTTTCTTCTATCGAGAGAGAGCTCCGCACTGTCTTGAACATTACTTACACTCACAACACGCGTTTTTAAACATTGGAAATGGTGACAATGATTCCTGGCGCGATTAGAATTGATAGCCAATATATCTCTGATCACGAGTGTGAGTGTATGTAGCTTGTGTGTAATAAATATGTTAGCTCCAGGAATTTCCCTTTATCTTTGTCTATATCGATTAACGCGGAAGAGGGCCGTTTGTTGCCTGGTGGTTTTGTTCTGGCGTTTGTTGTAATATTTATTCTTTAGATTCTGTTTATCTTCGCTTGTAATGCAAATCCTGCGGATGCGTTCTCTACCTTAATAATTGGATTCCGGTTTTCCCCTCTTCGTACGCGTTTTATCTAGCGCCGACATAGGGAAATACAGATGGGAAAGGAAGTTAGCATGCTCCCTGTGGCTCATTTTGCGTATTCTACTGATCACCACCGGTTCTGGTCTGGTTCGAAACCGGAACAATGAATGGGTTTGGGGCGCAACTAAGACATGGATTGGGTAGGGGCTTGGTAGGGGCGGTAAACGCGACGCATCTCGCTAGACGGTCTTTACATAATCATAATGCTAATATAGTCAGCGATAAAAATAAGGCTTACGAAAACTCCGATCAATTAAAACACGGCCAGGCCGCACCCTGCGAATGAGAGGAAAAGGCGCTGCTGTCCGTGTTGACCTCTTCTGCGGCTGATTGTGGATATATAGTTTACCTTTCATCAGCGCTGATATTACATTTGCCTAAAGTGCGCTTCTTCGGCTTCTCCATATCGCCCGGTTTCCCTACCGTAGAACCTCTCCTCCCATAGCATCATGCATAATGCGTTCGCTTCCGCCATCCGTTATGGTTAAACAGCCGTGTTTCGTTTATTTTAATTTTTTTTGCAGATTTATTTCTATGTTCAATAAACTATGAGATAATCAATACAACTTCAGCGATAGACGGACTGACGACTGTGGCGACGGCTGGACTGCTACCGAAGGACAGAGAGATAAATCCCATTCGATACTAGCAGAAAGTG
>NC_064874.1:16627091-16644591 GCF_943734745.1 Anopheles darlingi | reverse complement strand
GGGTATGGAATTACCTCCAATGTAGGTCTTCCCTTGTGTTCTTATCGTATGAAAACACACAAGAAAAGGATTTAACGACCACCCAACAACAATCACATTTAACACGCTACGTGAAACAACCCTGACTGCTCTTTTTGTAAGGCAGCTAATGTGACTCAGCGTAAAAGACTAAGATGACATCTACCAGAAACGCGATTCTACAGAGTTCGCGACAGTATGCTCCATCGAATATACAACTGATGCTCTTATTACCAACCAGGACACTATAATACTAGTTTCAGTATCGACAATCTAGATACCGAAACTCACATCGTCCACTGGCCTATAGCCGTTATGGAGTTAGAAAATCCAACACCTGTTATTTCCCCCCGGAACCCAGAACATCCATGGTCATGTGGTGTTCACAAAAAAAAGAACTGAAGTATACGCTACCCGAATGAAGCAATTAGTCAGTGACGCTACAGACAATCCAGTTCAGGTGATCGGGATAATAGGCATAGTCGTGTACGCTACTGAGTCAAGGCCGGATCGCTATCATGACAATTCGTTTGCATTGTGTGAGGAATCGACTTAATTGCACCGTGTGTTCCACTTCCGGTAGATCCATTACCCATGACACTATCCAGTGTGACCGATGGACCCGAAAAGTTACCCAAAGTTTTACGATATTTTGGTCCGGACAGCACTTTTCCTAAACTGGATTTAGCGCCAGCCAGCTGGTCAGCAGCAAAGGTGGACGACGTATACGTTCCCCCCAATTCCGTTATTGCTGCCAAAACGGCTCCGGCAAGCAGACGGATCTGTCACAGTGCACCCACAGTACCGCAGCACCCACCCTTTCATTGGACTGTGCCCTGGCGCACAGTCGCGATTTAGGTTAATTGAGCATTAAACGTTTTACAAAATGGAAGCCACAGCCCCACGAGCCAGCCAGCAGCTGCTCGGTTTTCCATTAGTTCGTTCGTTCCGCGATGTAGAGCGCCAGATAATTGGATGGTTAGCTTGCCGATCACAACCCGGTATCCCATACCGTCGCCGCTCTATCAATCTATCTCTCTCTCTCTCTCTCTTTCTCTCTCTCTCTTTTCGTCTCTCTCTCTCTCTCTCTCTCTCTCTCTCTCTCTCTCTCCCTCTCTCATTCTCTTTTTCGCACGCATCCGCCGGACATCTGCGCCAAATCGATGTTTAATCAATGTAACGCCACTAAAATAAATAGAAGAAACTGTGCTTTTACTGCTACCATACGAGGCAGGACCGACCGGCAACTGGCCAGCTTTCCTACAGCACCTGAATTCATGCGATGCGAGAGGGGATGTATATGCGATTCTAAGCTCCCAAAATCGGTATCTTCCACGAATCTAACGGATCACATCGTTTACTCTCTGACCTAGTGTTGCCGGTGGTCTCTTAATCGGTTTCGGCAGGGCACTCCCGCTCCGCAAATGCCGGAAGGTGTTGTCTGCACGGAAAGGTAGAGTGGAACCTGCTCTACTAAACCCGCCGTCTACATTGCGTGTCGGGTGTACCTGTGACCCAAAAGGGAAAGGTTGCTAGTTGGTGATCGGACGTGCCTAGTTTGCTTGAGATGAGCAACCCAACATCCAGAGCATGCTTTGACCTACTTTCCAGCCAACCTGGACTAGGTGCGCTAGTCACTCTCAGGCACCCTTTTCGAGCTTGCTAGCTATTCTTGATGCGAAACCGACAACTCATCGCCGAGAGCGGATGTGGTGGCGCGGTTGGTGGTGGTACATCAGTGGTCGGTATGTGGCCGCGCGGCGATGCAAACAGGGAAACAAGTTTCACTCGCGTTCTTCAGCTGTTTGTGACCTCTATCTCTCTATCTCTTTCTCACTCCAGGTGTTTCTTCTTTTCCAACTGCTTCCATCTCAACCACAAATCCGCTTCCACACTAAGAACTATGTGGACCCCTCCTAGGGGTTATGGGGGGTCACAGTAGACCGTCTCATGAAAGACTTACTGGGCAGCAGGGTGATGAAGTCGCGCTGTAACATCGGTTTCAGGTAGGCATTGATGTGTCCGTGTTGATAGTGGCACATGCGGGATAGGATGTGCTCGACGTAGTTCAGCTGGTCCGCTTCATTCCATTTGGCGAACAACGCTAGGCAGGCATCGCGCTCGGTCTGATACGATGGTGAGGGTTCTTTTTTTCGCGCCGGATCATACATCAGCGTGGTCGTGAACTGCGAATCGAAACACGAAGAAAAAACGGAGAAAAGAGAAAAGTTAGTTCTAGGCTATTTTCGGGACTCTGTAGACTCTACACGTCAAAGGATTGATGCAAATACCTAACGATAAACAAAACAGAACGTTCTTGAAATGGAGTAGCACCATAAAGTTTCAAATGCATGCACAGTGTGACCTGGATTGAAACCGCAACCACAAGACATTCACTACATTCCACCATCCTGGAGGCGGGGAGAGCTGGCAGGGTCAACTGTGGGTGCTTGATCTATACGACTATGCCCGGCCACAGCATACGTTCCAGGTACGGGGACCACATAAGTAACAATGTAATGGCATATGCTGGTATGATTATGAGGCCATAGAAACCACCATTAACCTACGACCCCAGAGAGCATAGTACTGACAATGTCTTTACCTCCCCCGTAGCTACTCTTTGTTTTTAGAGTGCCCGAAGTAATGTTTTCTCGAATTATCTTACCTAATACTGTGCTTCATTCATATGATTCATAACGTCGGAGTAAATAGACGCGGTGGTGTCGATGGTTCATTTCACACTTACACAGTTGCCCTAGAGTAATGTACGATAAGCGAATGATGATATAAATACCTCAATGACGGTTAGCTTCCGTGTTTCAAGAGGCTCTCTTGTGTCGCTTCTCTTGTGAGGATAGCGAATTTTAAACTCCACTTTATGCAACAAGCCTTACCCCTCTTCGTCTAGATGCTTCCTGAAATGGGAGCATTAAATGATGCTGGAACGGACATACGCAGCGGCCACAAAACATTTGACTTTAGTGCGCGAGATGCAAAATGAGATCCAAATAACGGAGTTTCCGTCTCTCCTGTCCAGCAGATCCCTTCCCACTGTGATGATTCATATGTGATCATGATTCAAATTAGGTTCTTTTTGTATCGTGATGATGATGGTGGTGGTTTCACATGGAATACATTAGGCCACACGCACAAAAAGGGCTGGTCGGCGTGCCGGCAAATCATAGAAAACTGAAAAGTACACGATTCCGTTACCAGTCAACGCCCGCCCGTCCGCCCGCCTTAGAACCAAATAATGGCCCAGCACCGTAATTAACAATTCAAAGTAGCACCCAAGCACACAAGAAAAACCACATTATCCCGGGTCCGGATCCTGCATGCGGGAGAAGGGGACGACCACCATCCAAACACTCAACGCGACATATTTTCGTTTTAATCACAACTTTGGCCGAGTTGTCCAAGTCATGCTGGTTGGTGGTGGTGGTGGCTTCTGGCGACTAGTACGCCTCTTGTGGTACTCGTGGAATAGGAAAGCAACCGGGCATAAGGCGACACACTTCTTCCAATAGGGAAAATGTGTGGAAAACGTGCCGGGAAAGTGACGGAATCGATTGATTTTCCGACACAACCGACGCATCCCACAACTTCACGCGCTCACGACAAATTGAGCCACAAAACGAGGCAGGGCGCAATCTAAATCACTCACTGGATCTCCATTTGGCAACATTGTTGGCCTAGTTGCAACCCAGCCAAACTATACAAGGCAGAAGAAGAGTAGTAGTAGTAGCAGCAGCGGCGGCGGCGGCGGCGAAAAATGTTGATCCACCGGAAGCTCATGCAGCATTTGACCGCAAAACGTGCAATAGCAGTGTGGTGCTGATGATGATGATGATGATGGTGCAAAATGTAAGGCCGTTTGGCACACAGTGAAAGTGGAGTAAGTGGTTTCCCAACCCTCCTTTTCTCTAGCGGAACCGGAAAGCCACATTTTGGCAATCAGGCCCCCAAAAATCAGCGCGAAGAGAACTTACACTTTTTCGTACGCGAGGCTTTGCTTTCGGCGCCGACCATACGTGTCTCGTGGCTGCTTAACAGCTGTGTGTAGCTTGGCAACATCGTAACGAGCGAGATATTATCTCACTATGCAAGTGGGACTACTGGTTGAACAAAACCGACGAAAGTCTCCTATGTGCTCGGTACGGGAAATCCCGAGTGAGCAATCAACGTGCGACTGCTGACAAAAGGAACACACGATCGCAACGCAAGCATTTTGTAGCAGATGGGAATGCCCAACAAACAAATCCACTGACTTGATCCTCTGTGACGGTGCTTTTGACTGGTTCGGAATATCAATACTAGTTGCAAGCACATTTTTCAGAGAAGCACCAAACCAGCAAGCGTTACTATGGCAGCTTGGCAGCTAGAAACAGGCACAAAGAACAGCTGCATTACGAGAAAGGTAGTATTGCAGTAGCCAGCCATCAGAGCAAACATTGATCGAAACATATAGCAATTATTTCAAAGACAGTTCAGCCACCACCAGAAGTAACTCCCTCCAAGTTTTACATTTTTCGCAGCCGGTAAAGAACCAAATCGAAAATGATTCATCAAAACCGATCATCACCACGCAGAGGAAGCTACCATTTTCTTCTCGTCAATAGTCGCCCAACTTCCTCGCACGCCAAACCGGTAAGGTAAGGCTTACCGTGAGATCTGCCAAGGCTACCATTGGCACTGGATGCTACCTGTGCAAGATGAACTAATTCCTACTCAAATTCTTCCAGATATAATGATGCTGTTTGCGCCAATTGCAAATCACAATCATAGGCAACTTGCCGGGTCCATCCACGATTAAGAGCTGGAACAATCTGAAGGCATTATTAAGACCTCATCTGAGCATTACTCTGAGACAAAATAATCAAAACCACCCGGAACATACACACAGACACAGCCACATCACACTCCCTCGATAACGGTTTCATCAGCTCAACTCAACTACTCGCCTGATCGAACCTCGCTGGTCATCGTCATCGCTGTTTGCACTCGCTCGCTTGCCCTCGTGTGTGTGTGTGTGTGTGTGTGTGTGTGTGTAATCATCGATCGTAAAATAATCAAAAGGCAAAGGCAGCCCTGTCAGCAGCATGACAATGTTAGACGACCTGCTCTTCAAAGCCCACTGCCGCATCTGGCGAAACTGCTGCTGCTGCTGCTGCTGCTGCTGCTAGCGTGAGTCATACATTCGAATAGAAGGCAAGCACTTGAGCGATCTGTGTTCGGGGCGCACAATGGAATGGGGGATAGCGCAAAGCATACACAGACCGTACTACCATCAGAAGCAGAAGGTTCTTGATCTGGTTTTAGCATCGAAACCCCATTCATCATATGTTTTGCATGGTTACCAGAGCGAGCGACCAACGGACACCGAGAGCCGGTCGCGAGGGGCGAAGCAACATTTGTCGACATCACAGAGCTCGACGGCCCGTGGTCAGTGAAGTGCTAGCGCTACAGCTGTGCCAGCATCATGACGCGCGTCTCCGACATGGCATGAGCGTGTGAACGATCATCCTCTTAATTATCCCGTCACACAGCTGTGTAACATACAGCTTCGAAAGAGGAGGAGGAGAAGCAGTTACACAGTCCAAATGGTCTCGGACACCGAAGAAAAGAGAATGCGTTCACCGGGCGACTTGACACTGGCCTGAGCCCCAACACCAGGCAAGTGACGTGATTTTCAAAATGTGTCCACAGCTCAGCTCACAAGAAGACCGTCCGGTATCAACAGACCTTGGCTCATATGACTTGTCATGGTACGGCGTCAACACCAGCCAGTCAGTCAGTCAGCCAAAATCTCTACGTTTTCTTTTTTCTTGCAAAAGCACGATGAGGTGACGATCGTGGTGTTGATGATGATGATTGGACTGAAATGTGCAGCGAACGCATCGAATGAAGGCCACTACCTTAAGCAGTGTCTGGCGCGCTCTAGCGATTCACAGCCCCGGGTTTGACCTTGTTTTTCATTCCATTTTTTGCTTTAATTCCAACGCTCCCTTCCCCTGCTGACGAACGGGACCACCATCCATTGCACGTTTCTCACACGTTGTCAGCAGTTTAGTGTATGCTGTTGAGGCACAGCTCGCGGCCCCACTGCCGCATGTTTGTCGCAGGAAAATATTTTCCTTTTTCCCCTTTGATGTAACCCTGAAGGCTGCAGGGAAGGAGGAGTGTGAAGTGTTGGCCTCACTGGAAAACCTTACCCCACATATAAAGACACTTTGTGTGCACTATTTGTTCGGCTTATTTGGTGAAGAACGGAATACAAACCAATTTGCAAAACAAGGCCAATGTCAAAGCGCAGCAGCGAGATTCAAACGGAACGTCTGGTGAGGTGGAAAGAACGGGGTAGAACAGAATCTTCCTACGCACCATACCACCCATCACAAAGAAATCCCATAGTTGGAGACATTGGAGACACGGTGCGATCTGGTCATTCCACCCTCCAGCCTTCCTTGTACAAAGACCCCGTGCGCCGTATGCGGCGTGAATGACATCCACGTCTGAGCCAACCGTGGTAGGTCTCTTTGTCGGACAGCAGCACCACCAGCACACGCCGGATTCGGTGATTGTTTGGCGAAGAAAGTGAGAACCCAACTCGACGTCGGTGCAAAGCTTCGATCGTTTCATTAGCATGCCACATATGGCGTGTGTAGCGTTGCGAACCGATGTGCGATGGTTGATCAAAGTCCGTGCGAATGATGATCACCGCACGTCGCACTCATCGATCCGTCAAGCGAAGTCAATGTCATCCCGTCTTCTGTCGGTGCTGCTGGGTAGTTTGGTCCGTATGTTCCATGTCAGTGCTTTTCGATTAATTATGGCAACCTAATTATAGCGCGTAATTATCTTTTTTTTCCGTTACAGTGGCCACTAGCCAAGGATGATGATCCGGGCGATCTGCCGCAGTACAGTGCATGACGGCCATGGGACGAGTTCAGAAGTACAGTTAAAAATGATTGCAGAGATTCCCTATAGCATACAAAAGGGCCAATACTGGTCCAATACTGGGGCTGCAGCGTAAGGGCTAGTAAGTATTTTCTCTACAATCTACTCGTAAAAGCCCCCCAAGGTTTATGGAAACTGAAGTTAGAAGCTCGAACCAACCATAGCTCTGCCTGGGCTGGAACTTCTGGGTTTCTTTTAGTGGCTTCGTCATGTCATGCGAATGTCCGACAACAGTGCAGCCTGTAAAGTCTTCTTAAAATCTCGAGATGAACAGAGAGAACGATGGGTGTGCCGTATAAGTCAGTAGAAGCTTCATTCTGAATCCTTGCGTACATCTTGAGACTTAAGTCATTAACAGTTATTCTGCGTAAAGTCCTTGTGGAGAACTAATCTCCCTTAGTTTGCAAGGCAGATAAAGTTTACGGACTGTGCGGGCCAACTGTTCTCTTGCATGTTCAAGAATCAGCACATAGTGGCAAACTTATGCTCTTCAATGATATGACTTTTTGTATCGCAGTGGAGCCTCCTGGGTAAAGCGAAAGTAAAATATTATGAAAACATACACACTGCTGGTCCGTGTCAGAGTAAACAACACGCGAGCGACTGAATGAGCTAGTGCACTCTTAAGTAAGCACTTCATCGCGCACATTCCATCTCTCACGATTAAGCAGCTGATTAGCGTAATCTGATCCACCAGTAATGACCCAACTGGACGGGGTACTTCGCCGTACCTACGATGAATCGTAATTTCGCTTTCGTCAATTGGTTGTTGTTCCAAATCCAAGATTGCGAAAGCTGCGCTTGATGCGGTGGTGGCTGCACCTCTTAGCTGCTGCATTAAAGACGATGTCTGACTCGAAGCTTCCACCTTCGAGCGGCGTGCACCGTCGAGCATGATTCCTCTATTTTTGGAGGGCGTTTCGCTCCCAGTCACCGACATGATAATTTATGTATCACGATGATAACCCCGCCGGAGGATCTTATGGCTGAACGAAACGAATGATGGGTGTGAAAAGTGAAACGCAACGCAACGCACCATCGTCGTGGGTCAGAAACAATGACCACAATAGGCGAGACGCACGGGTGACGAAATCTGCTCCGCCCTTATTTGTCTAAATTCATCTGACTGTTTCGTACGGTACGGTCCCGGCGCAGGAGCGAAGGTTTAAGCACATTGCACATTGACAGTTCGTTGAAGGAACATGATCATTATAACCGGCGCACATAAGGGGCGCTCTCGAAGATCAGGTTCCCCCTTAAAAGAATCGCGGAGCGCAACAGTAGTGTCTGAGTGAACAACTGCGATGTCTTTCGCAATCAAAGAATTGCACACCACGAGCACCTACGCAAGGTACAGTACGAACAGTTGTACTTGCCCGATCACGACGACGACGGTGAAGACGATGTATAGTGGCCCCCCTCCAGGGATTTACCACTTTCTTAGCGCGAGAGCAAAGGCGGTAGACGAACCACAAAGCCGCAACTCCATAGAAGCTCCGTAGGCTTCGCGTAATGATGAAATATGATCTTTTGCACACCTTGCACGCGAAAGGGTGATGCCGCCGTTGCTGCTGCCGAGCTGGAGAGATCTCATCAGCTTCTTCGGGCTGGGGTGCACTCAGTTGCACAAACTTTGCATGATCATCCCGCGTGACCATTTGGAGGCTAATCTGCTAAAAGGGCAGACGATGATCGCGCGCATGAATTTCAATTACATTTAACGTTTCGTCTGCCCCGCCTCCTCGTCCATAATCGATCGAGAGCTAAGCTAAGCTTGAGGTGCGCTGGATAGAGTTGGATCTTCATTTGCACCGGCTAAACATCGGCCCCAGGGAGGCCCTAGCATGATAGAGGATAAACCATTGACCACTTCCGCTGTTACCGGTTTTAGAGCTTTCTGTTTTCCCGAACAGCGGAGCCTGTGGCTAAAGATATTGTGGTTGTAAGATCGCCTCGATCGCCTCGTCTTTTCTTTATCTCTCTCTCTCTCTATCTCTTTTGCGCGCGCTCTCCGCTCTCTGCCGTTAATGGTTACAGGTTTTACGTCGTTGCTCTGGCGATCTCTGGTAGCTTCCTAATACTCCCCTTTAGCTGGATCCGCCATCGGTGGCCGTCAGTAGACCAACGTGCTGTCCGCTAGACGACGATGACCACCGCCGACCGAACAGAATTAATGGCGACGGTATAGGCGGGTGATCCTTTCTCTCCACCTCACACACACATACACACACACGTGGAGGATGGAAAACTGGTTTCGGGATTTGGTTCGTGTGATGATGCTTGATGCGTCCGGCCGAGACTGGTTTATGGTGTAGGGACTCTGGCGGGAGTTTGACTTTCTTGTAGAAATCTATCAAACAGAGAGGATGGATGACGGACCGTGCAGCAATCGGGAAAACCGATAATGTGCTTTCGAAGGGCTTCAGACGCGCCACACGTCATGGAACATGTTCTTGTCGTATTTTAACTTAATAGACAATCAACGAATGATGTGTTTTTAAGGTGTGTTTGGATGGAATGTGCGTGCAGCAGAGGCGAGTGAAAGTGAGATGGATGGAAGAGATGATGGGCTTCTAAAGCCTCAACTGACCGGTCCGGTTGGAAGGTGGCGCACGAGGCAATGCGAGATCAATGCGGGAGTTCACCACCGGCATACCTGCGATGCCATTAGTCCACCGCGGCATTGCGTTCAAATATTTGCGCTCTTCAAATATGCCCAGTACCAACAGTAAACCCGCCCTCCTTCTCCTCCCCTTGTCCGTATATCGCTTGGCTCACGCGATTAGCTCCGTTTGTTGCTTAAGGGTTTCGCTTGTCGCGAGTTAACGGAGAGAAAAGCAATAACCGCGAAGAGTTATGCGCAACATACAACAATGTATCAGATCGTGTTTCGGACATCTGTATGGCATCACCAGTTGAGGTATGAAATCTGGCAAGATGTTCTGAAAAAAGTTGGTGCTTTTGGCGCCACGCTATTGGGGATTTAAGCGGCACAATTGTCAATGCAAGCTCCGGACAAGGGTGGTTTCGAGAAACATACAAATCACAACCATCGGAGGTTGACACACAAAACACTCCAGCACAGAGACACCTCTCTCTTTCTCTCTGCCTCTCTCCGTTTAGTCACAGAACATGCGAACAGGTTAGGGAGCGTGGAACGACATTGGCGGCAATGCCCATCGCGAGGCGCGAGACCATACCTGTACAAGCCCATCGTCGTCGGTGACTTCCAACCAGTGCTTCGCTCTCTATCTCTTCCTCTTCCTCTTCCCCTTACCATAATCCACCTCCTCGGTTGACCTCGATTTCCCGTTCCGCGTTGACGGTTGACTGTAATGGGGTCAGGTGGTGAGAACGACCATTTGGAAGGAGGTTGGCACTGGCGGGGAGCAAACTGGCGAACGAACATGCTGCGCCTGGTGCAGCGTGGCTTGAGCCCCTGGACAGCCCCTGATTTCCTTCTGATTGAAGGGAATCCCAAGACTGAAGTACCGTTAGGTAGCGCTGGGACAGGATGCAGCTTTTCAGGGTCATGTCAGGTTTGTGCTACGGCGATGGCAATAGCACTCGCTTGGAGCTCCACGCACTAGCATATCGCTTGACGCAGCTCATAAATCATGAGAATCTGAACAATGATCGGTGTAGATTATGCGCATGGAATGGGCTTAATTTGATTGCCTGCACAAAACATTCTTCCCGAGATATGTGCCTTGTGTATCTGGTCTGAACATTGTAAAGACCATCATAGAAACATGTGACAAAGAGTTTTGATATGCGCCTTGCAGAAAATATGAATTGCAGATACAGGCGACCCATATTGGACAATCGCTTAGCAGCAGCAGTAGCAGCAGAGCATCCTCGGAGAACGCCAGAAGATATTAGGTTGAACGAGAATGACAACCATTGACAACGAAATCACTTTTTTTAAATGGTCGAAAGCAGGCATTCGACAAACCAAATTCAAATACTGCTTCCTTTAAACACATAATAACAACAACCATCCCCAAAACGTTGATTAGATTATCATTTTTTAAATCTTCTTTTCTGGTTCATATTTGAGTTTAAAAATACGAAACGATGCGATTATACGACCAACAACAAACACGAGACGTAGCTCGGTAATAAAAAAAAAGTACTTCGATAAGAACTTCAAATCAATGCACAATTTATCGGAAACGAATAATCGGAAAGGATAAAGTACATAAACTAGACAAGCGGATATCGCACTTATTGGCCGATATGAACCGCGATAGTAATGTAAGAATGGATTAATTACAATAGTTATAAGCGCTTAAGCTAGCGGTTGATACAGAGATAAGACAACTAAATACTGTCCGAAATGAAACTTCACCAGAAGAAGCCAAGGAGCAATGATTGGTTGGTCTAGATAAGGTATCATTCAGCGCAGCTAATCTAATGTATAATGTTATTCACTACAAAAAAAATGATAGATTTTAATATTTTGATAAAAAAAAGATCAGATAACGTCAGCTAGTCGACCAATACGATTTTTTTTCATACGTCAATTGACTTGGCAGATGCCCTCAAGTGGTCATCAATTCTCGTCATACAGGCATTTACAGCAAGAAGCTTAATAAAGTACATCTAAAGTGGCTTTAGCGATGATATTGGTATATAGGTTGATAAAAAAAACCCGATTTTTATAAAAAAAACATCGATTCTAATAAAACGTAAATTTTATTCCATTTCATACTTGGCAACCTACAAGTATGCCGTCAACCGAGAATTGCACTCGAAACCTCCAACCAAGTATCAAGAACACATTCAATGCGATTTTTATCGAATTCAGAACCAAAAGCTACCAGCTCTGATTAGAAACATACTCAAACTTATTATCTATCTTCACGATAATACCAATTACTGAAACGAGGAACATCATGTCTTCATTTGAGCAAATCCATGAACCCGAACGCACGCTGCAACCCAAGCCGCAGAGCACGTGTTCGGTTGCATCTTCGTCGATTGGTGGTGGTCCCAACACCTCTCTCGTGCGGCGCTGCACATCGTGGTGCACCCTTCTACTACGAATTGATTTATTTTAGGACCACGAGGTCAGTAGGCCGCCGCTGCCGCTGCTGCTGTTGTTGGCGTGCCATGCGAACCGTGACGACCGTGCAGCAGACGAACCAAAACCGCCTGCCCCCCGCCCCGAATGCAATCCTTCTCCTAGCGAATGCCATTTGTGTCACCGCGTCGTGATCTGATCGCTGCAATCCGATTTGCGGCAATACACCGCACGGCCGCCGACTGCAATCCATCCATCGATCGATCGTAATGTGATCGCGTAAAGCAACCATTATATAGAGCCTTGATTGGTTTAAGATTGCAAAAAGTTTAACAAAATGCTGCACAATGCATTTGCCAACGAGCGTGAGACGTAGACAGCGTGAAAGGGAGGGGGAGCGATAAGATATGCCCCTGGTATGATGAACAACAGCCATCTCCCTATCAAAACCATCCGCATGCACAGCACAGCGACGATAAGATAAGATAATGGTAGAGGAGCTTTCCAGACGTCCAAATCTAATTTGACAAATTGCTGCAAATTGTTGCACTTCACAGAGTAGTTTGAAAGTGAGAAAAATCGAAGCATTATGTTGTGGCTCAGCAAAACTAATGGATCGAAAATCGAGTGCAGCAGCAGCAGCAGCAGCAGCAGCAGAGTATTCGTTTCCTTTTCCTTTTCCCTGAAACCACAATCGAAAGCGAGACCGAAGCGAAGTGATGCGATCGGCCCTTGAAGTAATGAAGCGCGCAAACCATGACGAAGACTACGACGGGATCCCCATCTCCGTGCATATGTGTGTGAGTGTGTTGGTTTGGCCTCAAGAGAAGAACGAACCATCTCCTCCAGTAGCACAAGACAGACAGCAACAAGACAGACTAGCAATTGGTGCAAGTGCAATCCCGAACCTATCTCAACATCGATTGCAATGTGCATCGCAGCATCACCTCTCGCGACGGCCGCCACCACCGCCGCCACCATTGCATCACTGTAATGGCACACGACACGCGATGCGATATCTTGGTGCTCGCCGTTCGAAGATGATGAAACCTTGTGTTGTGGCCTCCTCCGGGGCTCCTTTTTCGTGTTCGTTTCATTATTTTGTTTTTTATTTAACGACGAATATGCCATTTTTTCGACAGCCAACAACTCATCTCACGAATTGTGCCTTGTAGCGTCCTCTGTTGTGCGATGGTCCTTCGCCCTCAATCGTCAAAAGGTCAATGGATTGTGCTCGCCGACCCAGGATGATCACGTGTCGCATAAACAGTATTCGAATGCTTCGTACTTCGACCATTCCGACTTCGTAAGGTAAGAAACCGGAACTTCGGAAGCCTACAATTCGCAGGTCCGAGCCAAGCAGGTCCGAGGTCACTTCCGGACACGCACACGCTCTGCTGTTACGTCCGATTGTCGTCTTTAGTCGTACGCACACGAATGCCGCATTCTTATTTCCTACGCGACCACGCGATCGCGATCGCGATCGTGAAGGTATCGCACCGAACCCGGGCGGGGAGGTGGGAGGCCTATGTAGCACACGGTGGAGGAGTGTTGTACTGAGGTTGACTGGTTGTGACTTGAAAGGTTGGTGTTTGTTGCTGCCAATGCTGCTGTATGCATAGTTTTGGATCCGTTCAAACCATGTTTACCTTGTGCAACACTACGCCACCGACGGTGTCTCCCCCCCCCACCCCGCCTTTCATTCCCTGCGCTCCTCTGTCTTTAAGCCATCGTCGTGACTTCCGGATCGATGACGTAGCTGTTGCAGCTGCTGCTGCAGCACAAGCGACAGAGTTAAGGACCGGGGTTCTTGTTTGAGAACGCAAAAAGGAAATGAAAAAGACAAGATCGTTCGAATCGCCTGTTCTCCTGTCGGTCAGATTTCGTGGTCCCAAATGTGATCATGATGCAATCCCTGCTGGCCACGCAGCCAGCAGGACGATAAAAGTAAAAGCGCCACGCCGTGTGACCACCAAAGCAAACCTAAATCAACAACATAAAACCCTTTCTCTACCTACGGCGGTGACCACATGATACGGTGGCGGCGACGAGGAAGAACTTTCTCTTTTGCGCTTGTGGCCAGTACTAATAACACAGACACACGCAGACCCGGGCCGCAGTGCGGGAGCATGATGGCTACGATGAGGCCCGGCCGGGGCTTTTCGACTTTTCGGTTCTCATGCTGATGATCGGACCTCGGACACATCGGAAGGAAGCGAGGAAGTTTAAGGTCTAACCGAAACGGAGGAGAGATCGCCGGGCGCTTGGCGGTCACGCGGAAACGCGGAAAACCGAATCGGATTATCGCTTTTGCCCGCTCGCTCGACCGCCCGCCCACCCTCCCGTGGACAAAACATCTGTAACGGGGACGCGGGGTGTGTAAATGAATCTCGTTAAGCTCGAAACAAACACACACACGATGGTCGATGGTTACATCAGCTGGCGGGACAGGCGGAAAAGCCTGCCACTTTCGTTACCGTTTTCGAAGCACACACGCTGGCTTCCGAGAAAGTGGCCAGTCAACAGCAAAGCCCAACAAGAAGAAAGAAAAAAGAAAAGGGAAGCTAAATGGGAAAATTTATCGTCCGTTATTGGAATGGAAATGATGTGGGACGCCTCAACGGGGTCGCAAAAAGGGAGGAAAACCCAAGGAAACCCGAGAGGAACGTTTCGTTAACGAGCGACGATGATGTCCATTAGGAGGCTAGAAAGTGAAACTAATTTAATTCCCTGGCGCAACGCTCACGGGTGTGGTCATCAGGTGCAGCCATTAAAATATGTGCAAAAATTAATGCTCAACACACAGCAGGCTGGATGCATTCGTTGACGTTGCGTACCACGGTGCTTCCTTGCGGGTGCTTTCGAACTCACCTGTGTATTGCTGATCGAGTCGTCCATGATTTTGTCTGTTTCCATCTTCATCATGTCGGTATCCAGCTTTACAGCGGGTTTCAGCAGTCGGTGTTCGGAATGAAGATTTTCGGCCCCCGCGGTTGGACCCGGCCGATCTCACTTTTAACTTAAGCTTCGAAACCCGCGGCGACCAACACTCACTGATAAACACTGATCACTGGTACACCGGAACTGACTGAACTATCGCGTCACGTCCAGTTGCCCGTAGTAACCGCGGCTAGTAGTACACACTACGATGATGAGTTATACTTTCTTTGCACTTTCGTTGCCTGTCAATCGCGTCGATCGTCAAGAGATCCGTTGAACACTAATGACAGTAAACCGGAAATGAGTGGGTTGCTAAAGGATTAGAGCGAGGTGCTCGATAAGAGCTGAGGGGAAGAGGGGACACGATGGCTTCCTATGCCATATCGGCGATGATATCGAGGGTCGCGGCGATAAGCACCACGAACAATCATCCGAAAAATCAAAACACAAAATGATACATCAATTTACGACCACAACGCGCGTGTGGACCCTAAAGGAAATGGGAACCCAACAAGGGGGGCAGGGGGGAGAAATTGATTTTTGTGGCAAAATAAAGGGCAACCGATATCGGTTTCCTCTCCTCAGAAAAAAAAAGTAAACTGCATGTGAGTGTTCACAGCATCACCTGGAAGGGATTTGTACATTTTTCCCATGCCACTGCAGGCTGGGTCTTTGCTCATTAAACCAACAGCAGCAACAGCAGCTCACTCTTGCTCACAGCACCATCTCACCACTAGACGAGATGAGCTGCGCTTCTCTTCTTGGTCGCTGATTCGCTCATCTCCGCGCTATTCGCTCGTTCATTCACTCCGCATTTTTCTTCCTTCTCTGCCCGCCCTTCAACCCCTTCATCTGACTCCACTTCGCGGCACAGACACTGAGAGGTGGGGATGCTTTTTGCACAAAAAGATAAGAAGGACCTTCACGGGCGTGATGCCAAGGATGATCCTGCTGCACACACGTTCAGCTAGCTGATGATGCTTCACATAACAACTGTGACGTGTATATTATGCTTCGCGTTAGCATAACTTTTCCACAAACACACACACGCGAGCGCGCACACACACGCACGCACGCACACACACACACGCGAACGAAATGGGGCCCGTGCGCGCGCACTCACACCGCGATGCACCTCCTTGGAATACCCTTCCTTCGTGCCTCTACACCGTTCGCTCGCGATGGTATCCAAGCAGCAAAAGGTGCTTTGCTGGAGGTGATGCTCCGGATTTTGCTGCGGCCTACACACGCGCGACACGCGATGATGATGAATCGAAGCTCGATCGATCCCTCTCCGGTGATGCGCTCGTCGTCGATGAAAATCACGGCAACTTCGGCGAGAATTCTTTGTTTCTCCCTTCTTCTTCTTCCACTTCTTGTTGCCCCGCGCCCCGCGAGAACAACAAGCGAGAGCAACAAATCCCCCTACACCTGATTCACACACGCACCACAGCACAGGCACCACCGACCGTCGTCGTCCGTGACCGTATGTTCACGGGGATAATCAATAAAGTGGGCCACGACGAACTGGCAGCACCAGCACCGCCTTGGCAATGGCGGCGGACGACGCACGAGAAGGAACACACCTTTTGCTTGCCCTCGACGTCCTTCCTTTCTCGGCCAACGCAGATCGTCGTCACCCGTGGAGCCCCCGGTGGCTCGCCGTGACGTTGACGAAAACTCTACGACGGTGCGGTTGGGCTACTGCTGCTGCCGTTTGCGACCGTCCGCGACTCACCGTAAAAAACCAGCACAGTTAGCACGCGACGATTAATGCTTGGAAGTCACCGTCGTCGTCACCGTCTAACCGGAGAGAAAGCAAAAGAACAACAAGCACGGACACGGAGCGGAAAAATCGACTCCGAAAAACGCGCAGTAGTTGATCCCCTTGAACGAGTCGACGAACTGGCTCCATGTCATTCGATGCATAAGCAACACGCGATGAATCGATGGTAGGGAATCGATCAACAAGCGCTGCTCTTCTATCTATTATTATTTCCCGGCGTAGGACGATAGAAATGGATTCATTTTACGAATTTCTTTCAAAAAAGGAGATGCCAGGTATGTAAAGCATTAAAAGGAAGCAGGAGCAGGTGCGCTTCCGAGTTGTACTTCACTTGGACTTGCAAGGCGCCAAAACTGACGTTTATGTTATCACGTTATGCCAAAGTCATGGTCCTTTTCCTGCCTTTTCGGGTTGCGCGGAGTGTTTTGGTACAAATTAGCCGAGTTCCCGGAGTGTGATTGCGGGAATGATAAGAAATCTTCTCTCGTGATCTTTACCAGAGTTTCCCAGGACCTCGCATGATTAAGGTGGTTGACCATTCTGGTGACCATCCGCTGTGCACGGAGCGAGAAAAAGTGCGAGTAAGAGAGAAAGGTGCACCTCTCCTTTTCTCTCTAGTGTTGCTGGGCTGACCTCCATCAAGATAATCATAAAAGGATACGATCGACAGTGACTGATAATAGCAGGAGGAGCTCTAGGCCATAAATCTACCGAACGCGAAGAAAATCGAGCGACCTGTTGTGGTGAAGATCAATCATCGCAGCACGTTC
>NC_064874.1:16602091-16624591 GCF_943734745.1 Anopheles darlingi | reverse complement strand
GCAGGCGGTGGTTCCCTTACCGAGACCGAGTTGCCAACGTTTCAGTACCTTCGCGAGAGTCGCCCATTGACCAACAAACCTCGCGCCGTTGTCAATTCGAAAGGCTGGATGTGGGTTTCTGGTGTTCAGGGCGATGGAGAAGATTCACGGGAAGCGATGGTCAGTGCGTTACGCACACTAGAGGGTATGTATCTTCTGTACCCATGGACGGTCGCCATCGTCACGAAATAATGTCCTCTCTCTTTCTTTCCTCTTGCAGACATGGTTCAATCCTATTCCTTTACGCTTCGACATATCTGCTACATTACGCTGTACGTGCGCAATATGGGCGAGTACGCCGGAATGAACGAAATGTATTCGAAAGTGTTCAACTTCGGCAATCCGCCGACCAGGGTAAGTACGATTGCATAGCTGGTTTAGCAAACCAAGTAATCACCCTTCGAGATGCCTACTGGGTCAGTTTTTGTGTGAAGTTTGTGCTCAATTCATACTTGAAACATCTTTTTCCTAGGTCTGCGTCGAATGTCCACTGCCTGCCGATTGCGCCGTCGTTCTAGAGGCAGTTGCTTTTAAACCTATCTCAACTGGTAAGTAGATTAGTAGCCAGTGCGCCATTTATTATTATTTGATCCTTCGCCATGCCCTCTGCTTACAGCGTCTGAGCTCGAATACAATCGCCAAACGATGCACGTGCAGGGCATATCGCACTGGGCTCCGGCCAACATCGGTACCTACAGCCAATCGACGAAGGTAATGGTAAAAAACGTTCGCTTAAATCGTGCATGCGCTAACCAATTGATGTCCTTCGTGCTCACACACACACACACAGGTTGGTCATATAACGTACATCTCGGGACAGATTGCGCTGGTGCCGGGCAGTATGACCATCATCGAGGGTGGCATCAAGCAACAATGCAAGCTTACGTTGCGCCATCTAAGCAGGATAGCGAAGGCCATGAACGCGCAAGGTGGTCAACTGCGTGATGTGGTGCAGGGTATCTGCTTCGTGACGCATCCAGCCTATATCTACGAGGCCCGTCGGCAGTGGGAACGCCGGACGGCGAACGCTATCATCGACTACATCGTGCTGCCCGCCCTACCACGAGGTGCTCTCGTTGAGTGGCAGGTCTGGGCACACTCGCACAATGACAAATTCGACTGTAAGTTTAATAGCGACAGGGCCTACTATATATGTTCATCGCTGCATTGAAAATTCGTTTCCCTTTTTAGACGAAGAAACCGGCTGCTCAATCGGCGAATACTCGATATCGATCCGCCGGCGGTGGAACTACGAGAACAATTGCTCCTCTATCGTATGCTATGTCTCGACCGGGCTGGCCACCTCGACGACCAAGCTGACAGAGCTAACCGACGATTATCTGCATCATCATGCACAGCTGGCACAGAGAATCACTCGCGAGCAGATTCACGATACGATCGCGTACGTGTTGCGCAAACTACTGCAGGACTATTCGATGACACACGGTTTCGGTACTAGTCCCGCAACGGTGACCGGCGCCGAACAGCAGCAACACACTGTATCCGATAGTGGCAACGATTCGAGCAGCACACCGACTAACGACAGTAGTATCAACGACAACGACACCAATCACGACCAGCTCAAACCGGCCGTCCATCTGAGAGTGTTCTATCAGATCTATGCCATCCCGTCCGTACAGTTTCTACTCGATGCGATCGAAAGCTTCCTACAGTCACCGGCGAACGTAGCTCGCATCGCCTACACCGTCATACCGGCCTGTCATCTGCAGAACTTTAGCACCTTCATCTCGATCTGCGGCCTACGGCATCATGAGTAGGAAAAACATTCATACTTACGATATGGGTCGAAAGCGTTTTTTTTTACCTAATTCAAAGTCAATCCGGAAGTTAGCAGTGGCAAGAACAACCTTCAAGTGCAGCCATTAAGGTAGAGCAACTATGAGCGATCGCGACGCGTGTCTGTTTGTTAAATATGTGTGTATGTTTGTGGTTTTGTAAGTGTGTCGCGTGTGTGATAGAGACGACGATAAGAGGAAGGGCGATGAAGATGACCAGAATTATATTAAATTGTTAACAGCATCGACATCACTGACAGAGGGGAAACCGGTAAACTTCGTGGGCATGTAACCAAACCAGTGATGAGGCAAACGTAAGCGTGCGCCGATGTGCGAATGATCGCAATTTTTGAATTTAAAGTCTCTGTTAGATGCGTAGTTAGGCTATTATATTATATTAAAGAAGAAGTGAGCGAAGAGTGAACGAACAACGGAACACCACCAACAGATTATGATCCCTCTCTTCCTGTTCTGTAACACCGCTTTAAGCACTTCTAAGTTCTCGATAAAAGAAGGGACGGGTCCCACGCTCGCGCTTTGACATGCTGGAACAAAAGACCGGAACGTGAGTTGTAAGTTGTAGTCGGGGAGCAGCAGGAGGAAAAAAATGAAATACAAAAAATGAACAAAGGAAAGTAAAAAAAACGGGAAGAATTGCTTCGGAGTTGCATTCGGCTCGCATAATAGTACACATAAACCTGTCCTTCAATATTAGGTCATCAAGTAGCACACGCACCTACACATGGACACACGTTGATAAGACCACGGACCGGTTCGACTTCCCAATAGTGTTTGTGTATCTGTGATAAACGAACCGAGTGGTTACTGCAGCAGCCGTCTGATTGCGATTGTTTTCGTTCGTCACATTTCGTACCAAGGACCAGCAGATCGCTTATCACTTTGCAATGGCGTGGTAGAGAGCGTGAGCAGATTGGATGGCGGTGTATATGTTAAGCGCTCTCCGGGCTGAGCATAATATGCACATCGCGGTGTGATCGCTCGGGCGTTAGTAACAGCTGACAGTGGGCACCAACAAGTAGCGCGCCCGCGTTCTCTTATTAACATAGCGAACGACCCACTTACTTCGCTGACCTTACTGTACTGTTCGCGTACTACATTTGGACACTATTGACACCATTAAAGGAGCAGTCAACATGCCCTCGACAAAGTTCTTCCAATCAACCCGAAAGATCATCGGTGCTGGTGTCAACTACAAGTAAGTGGCAGTAAGGATAAATTGGATATCAAATCACAAATCATTTATTTTCGCAATTTCATCGATCAGCTAATGTTAGTGTATTGCAGAATGCACGATTATCTGTAAAATGTGTTCTCTTTATGGACGGGTGGTCATTACGAGTGTCAGCCGGAAAACGAACTACTTACATAAATCAAAAGATACCAAGATTGCTTTCATGGTTCGATAAATTTCGTGCTATTCCACAAAACCTTCAGCAAATTGGGTCCTCTATCCTGTTTCAAATTCCGCTCACGCGTTTCCCAAAGTTAAATTAATACTTCGCAATAAATTCAGTTTTAACAACCTTTTTTAGTTACTCAAATGGCCCCTACTTCACCAGTACTTCGGGTATGAGAGCTGCTGATAAGATAGCTCTCACCTTACCAGGATACACTACGACGCTGATTAAACGCTTCTCACTACTTTTCGCTTGCCTTTCTACCAGGGAGATTCTGCTGCTTACCAACACCCCGAAACCGGACGCACCGGTCATCTTTTTCAAACCGACTTCCACGCTGCTCGATGCTGAATCCCCATCGCCGACCATCCGAGTGCCACGTGTGTTTGGTGGTAGGATCAACTTCGAGGCCGAACTCGGCGTCATTATTGGAAGGCGTGCCGCCAACGTTAGCGCGGATCAGGCAATGTCCTACATCAGCGGTTACTGTCTAGCGCTCGATATGACTGGAATGGATTTTATACTGAATGCCCGGCCCAAAGGGTTACCATGGTGTTTGGGTAAAGGCTTTGACACCTCGACCCCAGTCAGCCGATTTATCACGCGCGAGGAACTGCCCGATCCGAACGATGTGCGCGTCTGGTGTGATGTGAATGGAATCCGCAAGCAGGACGATTCGACGGCCGAGCTCATCTTCCCGATTGCTGAGCTCATCTCATACACCTCACGCTTCATGACGCTCGAGGAAAACGATCTGCTGCTAACCGGAACACCGGCCGGTGCGGGTCCGGTCAAGCCCGGTGATATCATCGAGTGCGGCCTGGGTACGGATCTCGTACGAATGCGCTGCACGGTGGAAAATGAATGCTAGTCATGGAGACACCCAGTACTAGCGCTTCCTTTGCTTGTGTATCGTTTTGTATTTAAAAAAAAACAGGAATACAGACACAATTCCTTAATGCTAATCGGTGAATTCAGTTTTAGGGGGTTGGAAGTTAGATCCATTTAGCCTCTTTCTGGTCGGGAGGTGTAGAAGCAGCAGCAGACGAGAGTAGCCTCTGCGTTTCACTGTCCGATTCTTCGACAGCACCATCACCGTTACGTTGTAACGCCGAATCGTGTGACTGATTGGAGAGCAATAGTGTCCTCATGGGTGAATCCATGTTACCGGTCGCAGTCGATGATACGTGCTGTTGGTTTGCTCGTTTCATCGCAGCCAGCGATCGGTGGTGAGGGCTTGTGTGGGATGGTGAGTGCTGCTGTGGCGATACTGCCACCATCGATTGCCAAAGATACGGCAGATGGCAGTTACGTTCCGTGAACGCAGGGTAATACTGGCGGTAGCAGATGTACGAGAGTACCACCCCGATCAGTGAACCAACCGTCACATCCTGCCAGTGATGGTGATAGTCACACGTGCGACTGATCGCAATCAGTAGCGCGACGAAAGACGGCAGACCGGCTGCAATGACCCGCACGGATCGGCCACGGCCACGCTCGTTCATGAGGTGCAGCTTGCCGATTAAATACCAAGTAAGGAATCCGAGTCCCACGAAAGCAACTGTAACGAGAAGCAGACACAGATGACCATTAGTAACCGCGAAGAATCCGTGCTCTGGCGACTCTGCGGCACTCACAGGACGAGTGTCCCGAGGGGAAACTTTTGCGACCATCGTCCAGTGCCCGTAGATCGGTTCCGGTACAGTGAAGGGCTTCGTTTACCACACCGTCCGGGAAGCAACGCCAGAAGAAATCGGGCCGTGGCCGTCCGACTGCCAGCTTAATCGTGTTCGTTATGACCCCATTCAGACCGAGGCCTAGCGTAAACGCCAGGACCGTACACCGCAGATCCTGTCGGTCACGCGTTTGCATGTAAAAGAGAGTGAACACCAGTCCCGGCACACCGAGCACCACAGGCCAAAGCATCGTGAGGGGAACGTAGCTTTCGGTGCGCGGATTCCGATACATCCACAGCTCCTCCGGTTGCACTTTGCGCACAAACGGTGCCTTAAACTCGAGGCCACTAAGGAAACGGAACAGGTGGAACGTTAAAAACAGAACTTCGAAGCAGAACGTGCCAGCTTCGTGTTATACGTACATGTAGAGACAGGTCAGCGCAATCCGCACGACGGTTTCCAGCGTTAGGTTGAGGTCCAGAGACGCCGAGTTCCACTTCTTTGATACGGTTCCGGCTCCCGAAGCGGTGAAGCTTGGGGCCATCGGTTTACCTACCGCCGTCATACCGTTCCTGGGTGATGTGTCCTCGTACTATCCTTCTAGTAATCACAACAGCAGCTGCACCAGTAGAGGACACGATTCGCTCGCCATCGAGGTGATGTGTAGTTAATGGTTCGATCTCTCTGCTGACGGACCCCTGGAAGCGAGACAGCTAGCCACGAGGCATTCCAGGTTGAGAGTGAAAGAGCAAACCAGATGTGTTGGTACGGCTTGCGTAAACATGCTGCGTGCGTCACGTTTTGCATCATCCGCGAATCAGGTGATAAAGAGCGTGGGGGAGGACACGCGCGCCCTTCAGGCCCCATAACATAAGAACGCGAAGCAACAGAAGCGTTTGTAAACGAAATTCGGTGGCCTACTCCTGCTGCTGCAGCTGCGATGCTTCGGCCTTGCGTTTATTGAGCTTCTCGAACACGTTCAAATAGTTGGCTAGGGTGATGCGCACATTTGCCCGTTCGACGATGGATTCGAGTGATCGAGCAAACTTATCCCGGGCACTGTTTAGCGTCGGTGGCCGCAGAATGCCGAACCAGGCGGCCGGGTCGATCCGCTCCTCTTCCGGCTCGATCGGGTGCGTTTCCAGGGTGAGCTGGGGAATCGGTAGCTGGCCATCGTCGTCCTGCTGTTGCTCAGCGACGGTCTGAAGCGCCCGGAACGGTTTGTAGTCTTCGGTCGGCAGCTGTACGGAGCTGACCGCGGTTGGGCCCTTCGTGAAGCGGGTGTGCGCCAGGTCGAGCTTGCCATCGGCGGTAAGGCGATCGATCTCCACACTCAACTCCATATCCCGCTCCATCAGTTCCAGCGATTTGATCAACAGCTTGTCCATCAGCAGGCACAAGTCGCCCTCCTGCGGCTGCTCCTCCATGATGTCCTTTTTCCCGAGACTGCTTCGATTTAAATCTTTTTTTTGCGGAGAAAACGATTCGACGACTGTCACTGTCATGTGATGTTGACAACTGCGCTGTGTGTGTGTGTGTGCGTTGCCAAGTCGACATCGGAGTGTCAGAAACGGTGTGTGTTCCGAGTTCCACGCAGTCGAGAAAGGAAGAAATTTGCTAATTTTCACGGCAAAGGACGAGCACAGCAAGGATGTCGAAGGGTGAAAGCAAGGAGGCCACGATACGGCAGCTCTACACCGAGCTCAACAAATACTGCGGCGCGTCCGAGTTCGACAAGGCGCTGAAGACGGCCAACAAGAGTAAGATCGCTTCCCCTGCTGCCTCCCCCGGGCGGTCATATTTTCTGTTTTCTAATGTTGCCTTCTCCGTGACCGCTTTCTTCCAGTCCTAACGCATGATGCAAACGAATGGAAGGCGGCCAAGTGTAAACTCGTGTGTTTGATCCAGCGAAGCAAGTTCGAAGAGGTGCTTCGCTTTCTGGAGCGCCACGGAAGCGCTATTCCCGATACGATCTTCGAGAAAGCGTACGCCGAGTACCGTCTAAACCGGGCCGAGCAGGCACTGCGTACGATCCAACAATCGACCGGATCGACGGGCAAACTGTCGGACTGGGGATCATCGCTATCGCCCGATCTGCAGGAACTGTTGGCCCAGGTACTGTATCGGCTTGAGCGGTTCGATGAGTGCTTCGAACTGTACCGCACGATCATCAAGAATACGCACGATGATTACGATGATGAGCGACGCACGAACATGAGTGCGGTTGCGGCGAACCTTGCCATCGTCGGTGACGCAACGGGTGAGACCGCCAGTGTAGCCAACCTGCCAGAGGATACGTACGAGCTGGTGTATAATGCCGCCTGCGCCCTTGCCGGTCGGCAGCAGTACGGTGACGCGGAGCGGAAGTTACGCTCGAGCGAAAAGATGTGCCGCGAGTCGCTGGAGGAGGATGGTTCGAGTGAGGAAGACATTATCGATGAGATCACGATCATCAAGGTGCAGCTGGCGTACTGTCTGCAGATGCAGGGCCGTGTAAAGGAAGCATCGGCCCTGTACGCCGATGCATTGCGTCACAAGACGAACGATGCGGCGCTGACGGCGGTCGTGAGCAACAATCTTGTCGTGATCAATCGCGATCAGAATGTGTTCGATTCGAAGAAGAAGATGAAGGTGGCCACGTCGGAGCAGGCGGAGCAAAAGCTCACCAGCCGTCAGCGGAAGACGATCGCTTTCAACAACTGTTTGTTGGCATACTTTGCCAGCCAACCGACCGAGTGTGCCCTACTGGCGGCCCGGTTAGCCGACGCTCATCCGGATCTCGAGTTTCAGGCGCAGCTCGTACGCGTTGCTCAGCTTGCGAGGGATAAGAAGTATCGCGAGGCAATCGAATCACTTGAGCAGTACGCCCAACGACTGCCACGCGATCGCACGATCGAGCTGCTCCAGGTACGGTTCGCAATCGTTCAGCTGCAGCTAGTAGCGGGCAACCGGAAAGCGGCAATCGAAACGCTTGAATCGCTCGGTGAAGCTCGCTATCGGCCCGGTGTCGTGTCGGCCCTCGTGACGCTGCACCTCGGTCAAGACAACAAGTTGGCGGCCTCAGAGATACTGAAGAGTGCGGTCGATTGGTATAAGCGACAGAAGACGAGCGGCTCGAACGTAACGGCCAGTATCAGTGATACCGATCTGAGCGACATGTGGCGTCAAGCGGCTAGCTTCCATCTGCGGGGCGGTGAACCGGAAACGGCCGCCAAGAGTCTCGAGGAGCTTTTGCGTACGCATCCGAACGATGTGAAGCTGCTGGCCCAGCTGGTCATCGCGTACGCTCAGTTCGATCCGAAGCGCGCACAACAGGCCAGCCGCCGGCTACCGGCCCTCGACACACTGACGACCGTGTCCGAGATCGATGCACTCGAGGCCACAAACTGGATGATGATTGCAAAGGCCGTTCGTCGTAAACAGCCCGGTACTGCGGGTACAGGAGGATCAGGCCGTGGAGGGGATCAATCACCTGGTGCCGGAACCCCGGGCGCAGAACAACAGCAAACCGCCGCCGCACGCAGCCAAAAGCGCAAGAAGCGCAAGGGCAAACTGCCGAAGAACTACGATCCAGACGCACAGCCGGATCCGGAGCGGTGGTTACCTCGCTACGAGCGTACCGGTTACCGCAAGAAGCGCGATCGTCGTGTCAAGGAGATCATCAAGGGCAGTCAAGGAACGGCTTCCGGTCAGGCGGATCAATTGTAAGTGAAGCGCCCTCACCACTGAAGCACAACCAACAAATTGTATTGACTTTCTCTTCCTTTTCTCCCTCACAGCGACATGAGCAAGGCGTACAATCAGACGAAACAATCCCCGGCTACCCCCTCGACCGGTGTCTCCCAGCAAGAGCAGATGGCAACGGCGGCCGCCGCCACTCGGCAACTACCCCGCAAGAGTCAGCACAAGAAGAAGAAGGGAAAACACTAAAACCGGGACAGCATCATCGAACATTATTGTATTACTCTGGGTTACGGCTGAAGGTTCTTCTCTGGAACACCGGATTCGGTTGTCCGGATGAGATTTTTCGATAAACTAATAAACGATTGTGCTTAGCATTTAACGGCAGTCGATGCAGCGCATTTTCCTTCCCTTCTAGTGTAAGCTAACGCCAATCTTCTTCCCGTAGACACGGAAACAGGAACGTATCACGATCGTGTGGCCCAATCTGTGCTCGGGCATCGGCATCATGCGAGTGCCACGCACGATCATCGTCGGTATCGCCATCGGTATTAAGTCGGTTCAGCAGTGCTAGCAATTCCTCGTCTTCTGTGCTCGTGGCCTCTCTACGATGGTGCGTTGGATCTGCGTTCGCCAATCGATGGTTCTCGGCCACGCTCAGTAGATGACAGAACCGTGCTTCTATCGCACTGGTGCTGGTGCTGGCGGTTACATCGGCTTGGGAGCGCAAAACGTGGCTAGCGAACAGGATACCATAGTACACCGTTCCAACCGTATATCCGGCCTCGTCCAGTGCGATGTCGAGGGCACGCGATAACGGCATTGGTAGAGGAGGTTCAGCCGATCCGAGCAAGGCCACCAGCAAACCAATCGTTTCAAACTGCGGATGTTCCTGGGAACACGTGCGCAACCATGTTTGTTTGGCGCGCTCCAGTAGATTGACACCGGGCGTCGGGGATACATCACGGCACAGCTGTAAGAATCGCGGATCATTCAGCAGCACATCGCGATTACCGGTGGGTACGGAGTTGTACTCGCTAGCGGTAATTGCTAGTAGTTCGTCAATGACGATGTGATGGTCGCCATCGAACGCGATCACTGATGACGATGGCATCCGTTGAGCCACATCGAGCAGAAAGTGCAGCAGGAACGTGTAGCATTCGTGCGTGTTCGACTCGTCATTGTGCGACACCATGGCGTTCCCGGACTCTACCAGCCAACGGAACAAATCCTCATCCTTCAACCGTTCACTCGAACGCAGCTGGTTCACCTGTTCCGTTTGATCGCGTTCCAGCGCAACGAGTGCCCGCAGTAGGCCGATCCGGTCGTGCGTTGGGGCACGCCACCATGCCAGCAGAGTTTCCCGCGTAAACTCAAGGCCCCGACCGAAGCGAATGGCGTTGATCAGAAGGTCCGCACTTTCCTTGAGGGCCTTCAGCCGTCCACCAAGCTCCAGTATGGCCTGCAGCAGTTCCAGCAGTGTTGGCGCATCACCGAACAGTGAGTTCGAGGAGGTCACCTGCGAAAAACACTTCCCAACGGATTCCATCATTTCGCCAGCCCTTTCCGCCAACTGCGCGAATAGAGTTTTCAGCAGCTTCGGATCCACGTTCAGCAGCGTCCGGAACTGGAACCGGTAGCCAAAGATTGTGATTTCGGTAAAATCATCCGTCACGCTGAACTCGATGCCTTGCATGAGAACGTCGAGAACGAAGGGTAGCACGGTGTCCAGATATGGTTCGATGAGCGTGATTAGTTCCTGGTACTTAAGCTTGATGTTCCGGCAGGTGGTGAGGAAGAACGTTGCTATCCCGCGCAGCTCCAGTCTTGCGATGAGACTCTTCGCACCCTCCATGGTAAGGCATTTCCTGTGCGCCAGGCAAAGGTTGGCCGCTAGTAGCAACCACTCGAGCTTGCTCAAGTTGGCGAACCCTGACACGCTTCCAACAAGGGAAACCAGCGCAAACGTGGTCATCATGCTGGAGTTGGCAACTAATCCGTGGGTAAGAAGAGAGAAAGGTAGGTCATTAAGGAATCGATTTTCCCGGCCTGGCTTCACTTCGTTTACCCTGCAGGAATGATTCAGCCGACAGCAGCAACTTTAACTGATCGGCGGTTAGTAGTCGACGCAATCGATCCGCCTTGCAGGCCACGGTCAATCCGACGCTTGCGAACGTCATCAGATTGGTGGCTAGGGCGGTGGCTCGGTATACGATCACCGAGTTCCGTTCGTGCCGGATGCCATCGACTAGATCCACGATCGAAAAACCGGTGATCGGTATGGTAATACCGAACACCAGCAGCGGGGCGATTTCCGGTGCGGCCATCATCAGCGCCACCGCACCAATGTTACCGACGATGGTTAACGTTTTCCAGAGTTCGCCACGCCGCTTTTTCACCTTCCAGCCACTCACACGTATCCGTCCGCAGGCATCGTACGATATCATCCCGTTCCTGGGACACCAGAGAGTGCAGGGTGGGAACCGGTTGGAGCGCACGAACTCGGGATAACCGGTGTAGCGACGTCGGGACAGATCCAGATAGCAGAACTTGGCGTGGTGTGGCCGGCCACAGCGTACCCGTATCAGTAGGCTCAACCCCGGTGTCCCTGATTGTCCCGTATGCTCCAGCACCAGCGGAAGGAAACAAAATTCACGGCTCGGCATACGTTTCACGATCGGGAGCAGGTATCGCTTATAGAGGTCCGGTTCGAACAATGGTTCCTTCTCGCAGCACTCCAGCTGAGCCGTTTCGAGGGGCTCACAGCCCAGCATAAAACCGAGCATGTTGGCCGCCTGCGTATCACTATTGGCCACAAAAAACTGATTGGCAAGCTTTGTCTTTAACGAGCGGCTTAGCTCAAGATGCCGATGGAGGAACTCGTCCATCAGCGCCGCGATCTGCTCCGACGCCATACCGAACGACCGGTGGCCAGCGAGACTCGATCCAAACTATCCTGCAGAAGATAGCACCCGTTGGCAAAATCATTTTTCGCAAAGCGAACGGCCATGGACCTTGGGCGGTTATCAAGTGGAGCATGTGGTCGTGCAGCTTCGTTGCATGCGGCCAGAGTACGCAGAGAACGACGATCGACGAGATCGTGACTCATCCTCCCTGTGTCTTTTATGTTTTTCGATTGGCCCCAAGACGGCGATGTGCGATCGTCTATTGTGCCCCTGTAGTGTGCGTGACTTCACCAAGCGCCCCCCAAGAACGAAGCAGAAAGTAACAGTAAAACAGGGGAATCCCGCAGAACCCCCGACGATCGCTAGGACGATCGAAGTGGCTGAATAGACCGCATGCAGTGTCGACTTAAAACTCGTTGCTTGAGCTAGTTCAGGAAATTCAATGTATATGCGTGGACAGATATATTTAAGCATGATATTGCGAATCGTCTGGGCCCTGCTTTTCGTGCCTCGACAACTTCACGCCAGAATGGGAATCGTACATCGCGGACAATTCTTGGCACATTAGCATTTGACTAATTGCTATTAATAGTACTTTTAGTGATTGTTGTTAATAGTAATTAGTTTGTTCCCGAATCAGAGGTAAAGTTTCCGATTGCAGTGCTTTCTTTTGGCAACGTGGTTTGAATCGTTGTCTCTCAATTTATCTTTCAGAGCTTTGTGACCTACCGTGACTTCTTTTTCCTGGTATAGCTATTATCGATTCTGGATGCTTAGTTATTGGCCGTGGAGTATATAGGATGATTTTTATATATTTCATACCGCTATTGATTCATTGCAATATATATTATATATATTTTCGGCAATATCCAACTGAAAAATAATTTATTTGTAACGGTAGCTAATGACGATGTTCTCTTTAGTGTTAAATCTAACTCAATTTAAAACGCTAAACAACCTTCCGTGAAATCAGAAACAGCCATTTTTATCGAACAACAGAGCAAACAGAGTAGCTCCTAGGCGTTCTTATCTGATAAGCCACTTTGCACTGTTATTTTTGTTTCCTGTGGCTGGGTAGCGATTGCAACATCGGCTTAATGTTGCAGTAACAAGATAGCATCGAGCTGCTGTATCAAATTTGTGATGATATAATAATGCGCCTAAAGTTTAACAAAACAATCGATACTGCATTTTTATTTGTAAAATGTCAATTTATTCTGCTAAATCATCTTTTAAACATGCCTTCTCTAGACCTTCAGCTACCTTACTACACTGCAGTTCCAGTAGCAGCATCCTAACTGGTCGGCAATGCGCTATGTGCCCGGTTCTGGCGCGGCTGGCGCAGGTTTTGGGTTCCACTTGACGAACATTGCCTTGGTGCTGCAAAGATAGATCGAACCACGCATTCCAGAGTTCTCGTGCGGTATAAGCTCGACCATGACTCTCACGGCATTTCGGTAAAACATAACCATGTAAGCACCATCCGTGTCACGGCGCACCGTACCATTCCTCTCATCAACCATTAGCCGAGCCTCGCCGTTAGCCAGTAGATCGGTAATAGTGGTAAGGATTTGCTGTCGAGCGTCAGGATGACGAAGGGCTGGTACGAAGTGTAACCACAGGGCAGCTCTCTCCGCTGGACCGAACGGTACAGAGGGGGCCGGATTCCGATAGTAAGGAGATGGATCTTCGTCCGGGCTTGAGAGCAACGTTCGGGCCAATGCAATCACGCTTTCGTCCGATAGGCCTCCGTCCGATGTCTTCTCCGGAACCGACAGAAGCTTAAAGCAGGCCATCCGATACTTGGACTGGACTTGGTTGACCAGCTCGGCGAACCCTGCTCGGAGTGTGGCCAGTTGTTCGTCACTGGCTTCCGTGTTACCGGTCCAGTTGAGCTTCTGGCAGGCGAACAGTGTACCGTAGTACACCTTGGCTACGGTTACAGTGTTGTCCGTCGTGCTCGTTATGGTGTAGTCCAATGCCTGGGCTAAGGTGAGTGGTAGCCGACCAGCCTCAAACAGAGAGCTCATCAGTTCGATTGTTTCAAACTGCGGATTCTTATAGGAACACGTGCGTACCCAGACTTCTCTTCCAAGCTTAAGCATGTGTAGGCTTTCATCAGTGGATGCATCACGGCACAACTGTAAGAACCGGTGATCGTGCAGCAGCACATCGCGATACCTGCTAGGCACAGCATTGTATTCCGACCCGTCAATTGCTAGCAACTCGCTTATGACGATGCGTTGTTGATCATCGAAAACGATCGCCAGCTTTGGCATACGTTTGGCTACATCCAGGAGGGCTGCAAGGAGATGTTCATTCGATTTATGCTCATTTGATGACACGGCCAAACAATGGATCAAATCCTTGTCCTTCAGTCGTCCACTCGAGCGTAGTTGATTCAGCTGCATCGTTTGATCGCCATCGAGTTGCAGAAGGGCCCGCAGTGGGATCCTCCTGTCGTGAGTTGGTGCATTCCACCATGCCAGTAAAGTTTCCTGTGTGAACTCATGTCCCTTGCCGAACTTTATCGCATTGCCTAGCTTTATGGCCGCATTTGGCAGTGATACCAGCACTTTGCATAAATCAAGTACTGAGTGTACCACTGCTGCCAGCAAGCCGGGGCGGCTTAGCAGGTTCGTGGTTCCCATACATTCTTTCACCGATTTGATCGTATGTTGCGCGGCCATGTAACCAACGTGCAGCTGATCATTCAGCTCCAACAGCAGCGATTGGTCGAGGCTGAACAGTGTGGGAATGGACAGTTTGTAGTTGAAGACTGTTATCGTCGTGAAGTGGTCGTCCGTGGTAATCAAGATGTTTTTTTTAACACAATCCATCATGAACCGCATCATGGGTTCCACGAACGGTTCGATCATACTGCACAGTTGATTGTTACCAATTTTAAGGTTCGGGCTGCTAGTTTGGTAGAATTGTACCAACCCTTTCAAATTGCACAACCGGATGAGCCTCTGCGCCGTGTCGAGGCTTACAAGCTCGCGGTACGCCAGACACAGGTTCGCCGCCAGCATCAGCTTGTCCTGGTTGCTTAACCGGTCCCAATCGCTCCGTGATACCAGCAGTGTGCAAATGCCTATCGCCATCGGTGAAACGAACTTGTTGATATCTGTGTAAGAATGAGGAAAAGAGGTAAATGGAATGCGTTCTTAACCTGACACCGTCAGGGTATGGCTCGAGTGAGGAACCAACCACCAGTATCCAAACCCGGGCCTACTTTCGCTTACTTCTGACGATCTTTTCGGTCGTTTCGAGGAGCTTGAGCTTATCGGCTGACAGCAGGCCGCGCAGTCTGGCCACCTTGCAGCCCGCAAAAAGGCCAACCTGGGCGAACGACATCACATTAACGGTCAGCAATGTCGCTCGCTTGAAGACGATCGAGGTTTTCTCGTGCTTCACACCATCCACAAAATCGCTGATCGCGAACCCGAGCGACGGGATAGTCATGCCAGCGGCCATTACAGCAACAGCGGCCGGTATCAGTGGTGTCAGGGTGAGCCCTAAAGCACCGACCGAAGCCGCCGTAGCGAAATCTCGCAACAGCTGCGATTCCGGTTTGATCGTGCGACAGTCGACCAGTAGCCGGCCCTCCTTGTCGTACTGCACTATTCCCTGTCGTGGATAATATAGTTTGCAAGCAGGCAGTCTGTTGGAAGCCAAAAACTGCTCGAACGATTCGTAACGTCGCAAGGACATATCGATGTAATCGATCTGTTGCTCAGCGCTGCAATAGGCTCGCACCAACCAAGTAAACTCGGCACCGTTCTTCTCGGTTACCATCATCATCGGTAAACAGTTGAACAAGGACGATCGCATACGGGCCACTACCGGTTGCAGATACTTCTTGCAGTCAGCCTCGTCGAACAGAAGCATTTTGGCGATATTATCCGCGTTGGCATCCTTGAGCGGTTGCCATTCCAAGATGAGTCCCATCAGGTTGGTCACCTCCGTAGCGTTGCGGGCTTTGAAGAAATCGTTCGCCCGTTCCCTTCGCTCTTTCGCGTCCAACACAACGTCACGATCCAGTAAACGCTGTAACTTTTCAGCCAACAGATCTGGAACCATTTTCCGCATTACCATCGCCATTTCAAACTACACCGCAGGTACCCCACCCACAGCGGCAGGTCCCTTGCCCTTCACTTTCTTAGAACCGGAACCGCCACGAACGCAACGTACACACAAATCGATAGGTGCGCCGGGAGACTGTATCGACAACACACGACCGTCCTAGCAACGAGGACGTTACACGAACGAACAATAAAAGCCGTTGCCAAGGATGGTTCCGAAATTAGTGGTGTGGACTTGCGAAAATCAGGTAAAACACTGCCACCAGCTGCAGCAGCGAGACACAAACATGAAAAGTGCAGTTTACGATGGTAGTGTGTGTGCTATGCTGCGCATGTGGATTAGCGTTTCGGGTGTGGTGGGATTTCGCGATTTCTCTATGAAAAAAAAAAAACAAACAAACACGGAACGCTCGAAAACATTAATCGATTTGGTTGAATCAATATTCATTATTCAAGGAAAGGGGGAAGATTCCACGTGGACACGCACAAAAAAAGAAGCAAGAAAACGAAGAAAATGGTCCACAAATGCTTGCACGTTTCCGTATATGACTAAGGTTGGTTCGGTAACCAGCATAATCCCCGGTGTTGGTGGTGGTACCGGGGGTATCAAACGGCTAAGCCGGCAAAGGAGAGTAGATGGACATCCGGGCATCCTAGGGCGAGGTGGAATCGGCTGGAATGGCACTATTCGCCTGGGGACCATCAGCAGCCGGGTCCGCATGATTTTCGTCTCCGACGGTAGCCGTGACCGGTGGTGGTTTCTTATCGTCTAGTGCCGTAGCCGGTAGCGATGGTGGCCGCCGGCACACGATGAGACCCTTCTCCCAGAGGCTGCGGATGAACTCGAGCCGATCGTCGACGGGCAGGCTGCTGACCGGGATGTAGCGCGGGTACATTTTGATCAGCAGCTCCACACCGAGCGCCGTTTCGGAGTCCAGCTCGAGGAAGTTGGCCTCGTACTGATGGTATTCGCGCGAGTTGTCCGTGTGGTAGTAGATGCGCAGCTTGTCCTCTTCGCTCACCAGCCGCAGAATGTTGCGGCGAAGCAATCGTACCGAGGAAGTTTCCTCGATCGGTCGCGCACACTCCACAGTACCATCCGGTCGGAACTCGTAGTTACCCCGCCCATACACCGTATCGTCCCACTCGGTAAAGTCGACCATCGGTGGCAGGGCATCGTGCTGGAATCGCTTGGCCAGTTGATCCACCGCCGCATCGATCGCCGAGTCCGAGAACAATCGATCGAACATGGCACGAAGCCGCACGGTCAGGCGGCGCCGTTCGCTGCTCACCTCGTCCGAGTGCACGATGCCAAAGTGTTGATGCAGATCGAAGGGCAACCCGGCGCGGAACTGCTGATCCTCTTCGGCCGCCGTTGCCAGCGCAATCGGTAGCATCTGTTCGAACAGATCGGCCCAGCTGTTGCGCTGGTAAACGCTCAGCGTCACGTGCAGCGAGTGTGCGCCCGGTACGGTGGCCGCCTGGTGAATGCAACCACGCGGAAAATACAGCAAATCGCCAGCCTCCAGCACTACGTCGATGAGCGGTGCGGCGAGCTCGTCTTCCGCAATGTTCTCCGAAGAAACGCGAGCCAGTATCTCCTGGCGCCGACGCGGTGGGTACAACCGCCAACGCTTCCGGCCCTCGATCTGCAGCACGAACGCTTCGATATCGTCGTAATGCGGCGCAAAACCCTGACTGTTGGGCGGCGTCAGGTAGAAGTTGGCACCGGTCATGCAGTGGAAGTACTCCTGCAACTTTACGTTCAGCTCGTAGATCGTGCGCAGATAGGTCTGCGGATTAAGCATGCGCACACTGCACCCTTCGCCGTAGTATTGCCACATCTCCGGTGGCAGTACGCGTCCCTCGGGATTGTGTGTTTCCCGCTGACCGCCGACATACGACGTGATGTCGATGTTCTTCGTGTACTCGATGTTGTTCGTACGCAGCATCTCGTCGATCATGGCACGTGACAGCAGACCGGTGTAGTAGTGGCGATCGTTGCGCTGCACCAGCAGCGGCTTCCGTTCCCAGTACGCCGTCACGAACTCTTCTATACCCATCGGACCGATTAACCAGGCGAACGTTTGCCGCCCTATTGTGACACTATCCAGCTCCGCCGGCACCATACCACCTCCACCACCACCAGCACCACCTACCACGGAGGGGTAATGGATACGATGCTTCGACGATGCGATTGCACTGCCGCTTGGACCAGCGTCGGCATCGGAATCACCTCCGGCGTCTTTCGCGGTCTTTGGTTCCTGTTTAATCTGCAAATTCTTCCACGGTGTGAAGCTGGTCGATGGTGGCAACATGAATCGATTCACGGTATCCCCTTCCCTACGGTTATCTCCAGCACCATTCTTTCCGCCAACAGCCATCGCTCCCATTGCTGCTGCTGCCCCCGCCATCGTCGTTGTTGTGGTCGTCGGTATCACCACCGGCGCTGGCGTCTTTTTGTTGGCCTTTGAGCGATTTCGTTTGGTCGGTTTTTTGCCGGCCTGCGGTGTGCCGTCCACCGGCGTGGATGGCGTGGTGCTGGCTGTAATTGTTGGTGCTGTGGTAGCTGAGGAGCTATCAGCGACCGGCATTACGGTACCGGTACCAGCACTTTGTTTGCCGCTAGCAATTGTCGATTTGGCCTTTTTTTTCTTCGCCGTCCCAGCTGTAGTGCTGGCTGCAGCCGTTGGTGGTTTGGGCGGATATAGTTTAATGTGAAAGCGTATCTGTTTGGCCGGTTTTTTCTTGCTGCTTTTGACACCCGTTTCCGAACCACCCTCGGAGGGATGCTTTTTCTTCTGCTTCTTCGGTGCCGGTGCACCCGCCGGCAGCGGACTGGCTAATCGCTCACCATCTCCATTCACCACCTAAAACAAACGGAAAACGGAGCGAGTGAATAGAACATCGCAAAGAGATGATGATAAGGTGGTGCCTGCATACCTCCGGGGTGGAGCTGGGCGCGGTTTTGGCTTTCGTGGTCGGCGTTGACGAACGCTGCTGCTGACTATCGCCGCTGATCGCAGCTACCGGTGTTACCGCGGGAGACGCGGAAGATTTCTTGCGCTTCTGGGTGGTTTTCTTGTTGCTAGGCGCTTCGGATGCTGTTGTTACCCCGGGGATGACCAGTGGTGCCTCGATTAGAACTAGCGGCGACCTCGTATCCATCGTCGCCATGACTGCAGCGCTACGCAGCGCACAAGGGAAGGAAGGAACTATATCGCGACGCCGGAGGAAGTTTAGCCGACGCTTTATGACTAGTCCCTCCAACTATTTACCAAGAAGTTGCAGCCGCTGCCGTCGTCGTCGTCTTCGCGTGCTGCCGAAAAGCGGGAAGGGTGCTATTGTTGTGACGTTCCTGTGGCCGCGATAGGTCCGTGCGTGAGTGACCACCGACCCACGCAATGTGGAACGCGCTTTTTGCCGGGAAAGCCGTACGCGATTTTCCGGAACTTCCGGTGAACCTTTCGTGCTGCTAGTGGATGATGTACACGACGACTGCTGGACTGCAGGGCAAAGGATATGCTACAAAGGGATATGCTGTTTCTAGGCTCTTGGAAAATTGCGCAAAAAAACGCACATTTTTCTTGCCTCCCTGCGAGTGAGTGCCGCAAGTGAGTGTCCAACACGCTGAAATGTCAAAAACGGGGTTGACAGACCGGATTTTACGTAAACAAATCCGAATCCCGGGAACCGCGGAACATCTCGACGACGACGACGTAATCTTGTGGGAGAACGGGAATTGGAACGGAAATCCCTCTTCTTGCGGCCAGCAGCATCATGTTTTTGACAAACATTCTACTGAAGAAGGCGAAGAGCAAGTAGGTGGCCCATAGGGAAAATCCAGCGCAAAGTTTCGCAACTAAAAGATACTCCTCTTCTGATTTCAGAAACATTCTCGTGCTGATGGAGAGTGCGGTCAGTGGTCATCAGTTTACTGCTATCCGGGAGCGGCTCGCGGACAAGCTGGAAATGTTGCGTTTCGATCCCTACAGTAAGTACACACTGGCTGGTAGCAGTGCAGTGAGCCTCGTTTGTCTTTACAGCATACTTCTTTCTTCCTGGTTTTAGTCCAAAAAACGTCGCTATACCGTGAGCGGAAACGAGTGCGCAGCCTTAATTGAACCTGCTCTCAGGAGGGCGAATAAACGTAAATAAAATAGTACTGACACAAGTTATACTTTATGTCGATGCCGTTTAGATGACAAAACATAAACGATGCTTGGATTGCGATTGCCATTGGCTAAGTCGACCGGATGCATCAGAGCTTCTTACTTACTACTACGTCGAGACCTGCGTATTCTGCTTCACCCACAAAATTCTTTAGGCAACATAAGCGATAAGTGTCTGTCTATTTCCATTCGAACCGTTCTGTCCACCCGGAATTCGCAAGAAGAAGCCATCGCAACAGCGCCGTTTTGCAAGCACTGTCCGTATCCGTCACAGCAACCACAGCTGCGTGTTCCTTTGGATGTGAAAGTAGGCGAAGTCCAAAACGCAAAGAAGGCAATGGAAAAAAAAATCCAATCAACATCCAAAGTTTTCAAAGATATTTTTCTTATATTTCTTTTAACTGATTACAATTACGCTATTGTTTTGCAGTTCATGGTAAACTCTCAGTGTGCTCTTGATCCAAGGGATATACGATTCGAAGCGATACTGGTTCCACGTTCGGTTTATTTAGGCGTGCTGGTCTTGCACGGTTTCTATACTGAACCTCACGCCAGAACGTTTGGATCCAAAGAAGAAAAACCGAACTGAATGTTCCTGTGCATGTAATTCTGTGTACGTGTATACCGATCGTGTTTATGTATGTGAAGATGATATAGAATGTAAAATAACGAACTAGATAAAACATTTATAAGGTTATCTGGGACTAATACGGGATTCCAAGTACGTTTGGATCCGGAGCCGGATATCCCGTATACGCATGAAACACATCGGTTGACCGAACGTCACGTACACAGCGCTTCAAAACACGTCTCATGTCCAAATGATCAGTACTTCTTCTGCATTCTATTTAGTGCTTCGTTTTTACTTATTTTGTTTCATGTTTTAAGAGGCTTTGGAGGTTTCTGGTGTGTACGGGCGGAGTGCCTATTGTTATGTATGATCTCGGCACCCCTGTACTCTAGCTACACACTACGGGGCGCCTCCATTTCTTATGACTTCTTATGTTTTTGATCCATTTTGATAATTGTTTGTTCATCTCTCCTCCGGCTACGGTTCCACTTACGATACATAATAACATGTTGCCTTAAACGTAACGACTAGATAGTGTTATTGTTTGATGTTGCGTTGTATTGAGACAGGGAAGGTAGGATGGGAAACTGAGCTTAATATAACCTTAAGATACGCTCTCCCCCAAGAGCAGTTGCGAGAACTGATGGAGGATGGTTTTTTCTGATTTGCTTTGATGCTACATAAATCTCTTGGTTCATCATTTCCTTCCTCTTTCTACTTTTCATTCTATCTTCTTCTCTCCCTCTCTACCGGGTTTGTTCAAGCATAAATAAGGACAAAACGGTGCGATCTAACTTCGATGCTAAGTGTAATGAGGGGTAGTGTACACAGCACGTGGTATCCTCAGTTCACTAATTGTCCTCCCCACGATCTTCCGCTCTTGTTTTATTGAGGAACCGTATGAGAGACACAGGAGGAGACGGGAAGGTCGAGAAGACAAGATCGATCCCTTAGGCCGGTGTCCATTCCCGGCAAGGAACAAAAGTCGTTGACTCGTTGATAGGCACTAGTATGACTCTCATTCGCACAGCGTCCACTCACTACTCCATCACGCTACGGTGCGGTGCTGCTACTGCTTCGAGTTTAAACATACAAACACAGCACCTCGCACTGTTCTAGTGCAGGAGTGTTTGTGTGTGTTGTGTGTGTGTGTGTGTGTGTGTGTTGTGTGTGAACGGGATAGTGCTCTATGTATACGGGCAAGCAGCATAGTATAGCATAGTATCTCTCGGCGATCGGTAGTAACCGTTTTGCGACCATGGATATGTTTGCGAAAATGGATAGAGAACGGAAACACAAAATCCACCAAAAACCATGCAACATATCCGCCAACCCACAAGCCACCCCATCTGTCTGGATGCTTGCTTGCCTGTCTCGCCTATAGGCATATAATCAGATGCACCTGTTGCTACACGATCTAACATTTTCCGGTTGCGATTGGTTTCAGATTTGAGGTGCAACATTGATGCGACCACTATGCGCGCGGAATACAGCAGTTCTTTGATTTAATTTATTTGGATCCCAATTTACGTTAACATTTACGATTGTTTGCATTCCTTCTCGCTTCCTTAGGTCTTGGTTGTGACTAATTAGCTACAGTTTACGGTTTGCTGTCCGTGAGACAATACTCACACGACGGATCATGGAATTGCTAGGGAGGAGTAGTGGCGGTGACGGGCAATGTGCATAATCAAAAAGTTTCAAATCATAATTAATCCTGCGGCAGGTGTGTGTCTGTGTATGTGTGCGCCTGTGTGTTTTTCTACGCGTTGGGTGGTGTGAATATTACCTTTTTTGATTGCAATTCCTAACGCTTACTGGGTGAATGTGAATTCCTAAAATCATCTGCTCCTATCTGGATACACCCATTTTCTTTGATTTTTCCATACTCACATGCATCTTTCATCAGCACTTCCGTGCTATCTCCCCTCGCTACTGGATCTCTATTTACTACTAGTAGTTCTTCGCTTGCTGGGTTATACTGTTTGGACCATCACATTCGCCATTATTGATTTGACTTTGGGAGATTATTAGCTATCCTTGTAAGTATGTTCAGCGATTTACGCCGGGAAAACAAAAACTATAGATAACGTAAAGCAAATAAAGGATACACAACACCGGTTGAGACTCTGGTCCATAAACCGTACTCTGGCATT
>NC_064874.1:16544591-16597091 GCF_943734745.1 Anopheles darlingi | reverse complement strand
CAGCGCACGCTTCTCGTCGTACAGCGGATACAGGATCTCGTTCAATCGCGGATCACGCTGCTTTTCGTTCAGAAAGAAGATGAACTGGTCCAGATTGATCGAATTACCTTGAGTTCTGTTGCTTTACCTTGAGTTCTGTTCCAGGGATAGAGAGGGAGGAAGAGTTTGTATAAGTTGGTGTGTCCTGATCGCTACTCTATTCGCCCTAGCTTACATCGATCGGAACAGCTCCTCGATGTCGTTGCGGGGACAGATTTTATGGTATAGTTCGTAGAACTTCTCGAACGTAAAGTCCGCCTTCTCGATCGCATCGTTCTTGCCACTAGGGAGCCCCAAATCGGACAGTATCTGATATACCAGTTTTTCAGTTTTTCCTGTAACGACATAGGTCGATAAGTGCCGAAACGTAACAGAAGTATGAAAGCTTGTGCGACTTACCAGAAGCGAACGTTCGGGCAACTACCTTGACCGGAACTTTTCCTCGGGGATCAACGAGAAAACCGAGCCGCATCCAACTGTACAACGAAGAGAGATTAGGATAGATCATTTAGCGGTAACCGAACGGATCAAGCAATTACCAACGATGAACATTGAAGAAGAAATTGCGGAAAGCAGAGTTAGTAAATGTAGCACTTGTAACATGCAATACGTGAACCCAAAAAGCAACAAATACCGAATCAGCATGCACTAACTACTAAAGCGATCGTAAGCGCTTTGGACAGTGATAGACAGCACAAGCTAATATATGAAGTTAAGCATTTTATTTTACTTTTTACTTAGCACCTTTATAAAGAAACTAAATATTGTAGTTATTCTGTATCTAAAATCTCAACTTCCATGTGGAAGGTAAATTACGATTGGTATTCTTTTTTACTTCATTGGTTTAAACAATATCTTCCTACCACAATTGCGTCGATAACTATAGCTTACTTTACCTTTACATTACATAAGCTGTATATGAAATCAAACCCTCGATAATGTTACCCAAGAGATGTGTAAAATGAAAACGTATCCTTTGGTGTGAGGTGTTCTTTTTCTTCGCCATCATCATCCTGCTGTTTACGTTGTTGAATGTTGCGTGATCTATTAGATTGAATTACCGCATCTTCTGTGTCAATAGTGACTGAAGCGAACAAACCACTGACGGCAACTGATCAATTTTCCACCATTTGCGGCGAATGTTGCTGGTGTGTTTGCGGTTAACGACTTGTCAGCGACTAGTAGTGCGAGTACTGGAGCAGGAGAACTGGAATTATCATAAGTAAATGCTGGCACCCGGTTAACACACGTGCCCGCGACGTACCGAGCCGGCTGCGGCCGTTGTCGACGTCGTCATAATTGAGCTGAAACAGGTGCCAGCTTTTGTTTCTTGCACATTCTTGGTACATTAAGACCCCGTGCGTGCCACGCCATTACAATGATTAGCTCTCTCCGGCGACGGTACACCGTGAGACATACAGCTAATTTGCTTTTTTTACCAGGCGAATTTGCTAACAAAACGTTTCGTTGTTAACGTACAACGGACATGAAAGCGGAGGTATTAGAGGCGACATAAAAAAATGGACACATAGGGCACAGCGAAAATTTATCGGAACTGATCAACTATCGCTAACAGCTTATCATTCCACGGCACAGCCAATGGAGGCGCATGGTAGGGCAACGAATCGAACCAACGGTGTTGGAATGTACTGAAATGGCCTTAAGTGTGTTCAGCAACTCTAGATGGAAAGAGTGAGAGAAAGAGCGATGGGAGCGTACTCGTTGTGGCAGCATAATTTAATTTGCTTGCAACCCTTTGCGCGCCAATCGTTGTGAGCACCCTGAAATGGGTCTCCTCCGATGATGATCGTTCCGCGTAACTGCTCGACCGTTGGAGAAGGTGTATATTCAATTAAGTTCCTCAGCTGGTAGACAGACTAGCAGATTATACTGTGTCCCGGTCATAACGAAATGTATGTCATGAGCATGGCACACACACCCAATGCACCCTTCCCGGGATAATTTCGTTAAACCGTTGAGATTGAAACCGTGACCGTGGGGTCAATTCGCATGAACGACAACAGTCAATCGTGAAGCGAAGTATACCACGCAACGGTCCGAACAATGGATTTCCCGTTTTAGCGAGTGCCTTGCACTTCGAGAACGTTTCCCGTCGGCTATTGACATTTAGATAAACGCCCTATGCTTTACATACATTTACAAGGAAAAATGCAGACAAGAAACTGAGAACGCAAATGCCACTTCAACGCCCACTCTAGTGCCACAGGGTTTTACAGTGTGTTGTGCTGCAACAGTGTGTGTGTATGTGTGTGTGTGTGTGTGTGTGTGTGTGTGTGTGTGTGTGTGTATACAGTGTACTACTTGCTCATGTATTCTAGCAGGTTTATGCTGGGCTCTCGATCAGCACTAGCATCCTACAACACAATTGAAGATGTCCGGTGTAAACTTACTGCTTCATCAGATTGGTTCGCGGGCACACGTTGGTCATCTTGATGTTGTGTGTGATATCACGTAGTCCTTGTTGCCACAGCTTGGCCGATCGGTGAAATGAAAATTGATTTCAACGATCACATAAAGGAGATTTAACACAAATTTAGCAACAACCGTAAGAAGCACTCAATTGTCGGACGATGTCCAATAGCAAGAGTGCCAAATTTAAATTTAAATCTACTTCAATTTCTTAGTCTGCCTGCAAATAACTAAAAATCGTTTAATGCCAAATGTTAGTTATCAAGTCGAAACCCGTGTCTTTACATTACAACCAGACTCTTCCGCCATTTTTCTCCACGTCGGCCCTGCCTGCTGCAAGCATCGCCTCTGGTGCCCAGTGGCGAATATTCAGGTCAAGGCCTTTGGGTAATAGAAACCTATTCGGGACGAGATCCGTTCCCAATAACTGCCTGTGCATCATCCCGGGTCACACCAGCACCCCCCTTTGCTAGTTTTCCCTTCGTACTCGCTTCACCTCGCTAACCGCGGCCTCGTCCGCTACCCTACTACTATACGATGGACGAAACGAAATTATTGTCATTTTGCAAATGTTATTACAACCCTAACTGAATTCATGACGTACACGAGGACGAACATGATGGACCCGGGGAGGACCAGGAGACAACAATTAACAGCGAGACATTCGTCGAGTTGAGGGGGGAAGGGGGGGGGGGGAATAATTAATTTCTGCTTTTGCATCTGTCGGTTGGGGAACGTTCATTTTCTTTTCCGGAACACAAAACTATGCAATTTCCCGCCTCGCAAAGTACAAGGCATAAGTTCTGGTAGTTACATCCGGAGCCACCGTTAACAGTGGAGCACCTTGTGGTTGCATCTAGTAGACATTGTTCGTTCGTTTCACAATTGTTTCTCGTGAGTAGTGCAAGTGTGCGGATGTGTGATTTACACACTTTAGCTAGATAAATCTTTCGTTACGGAGTGCCATCGTCAATGCGGTTCTGGCAGCCATAAACGAAACAATAGGTAAGCGATTCGAGTGTCATTGCGAAACACTTCGGTCTCATCAATCGATCGTCTCAAAGCCGTCCAGTCCCCAGCCGTAGAACAAATCACTCTGGCCGCTGTTTTCGCATATGAATATGAAATCATTGCTGCTGGCAGTCGGAAGCCGGCCGTGGCTATTTTTCCTATCGTTTGCACGGCTGTCAGCCACTCGTTACCGACGCTCGCAAAGATGGTATACGACGATGCGGCCACGTTGCGCTGACGACGGGTTACTTGATGAGACCCGATTGTTTTCATTGTGAGTGGGTGAAAAATTATCATAATTCAAGCATTAAAAAAAATCCATTCGCAGATGACATCGGGATAGCCTAGGTAGGGACCACTCTCGCAGGCAGCCGCATCAAAACGCGGGCCAATGTAGGCATCAGGTAAACAATACGTTCGACTAATAACAGGGCACGAGCTGGTGCAAGTGCACTAGGTCTGCATGCTGAGTATGGGCAGGGAAACAATTTAAATTGCACTATCCTTCCGGTACCAACAGTGACAGCACCAGTTTGTTGCCCGTTGTATTGGATCACCGACACCATCGCCTTTCCCACACCACCACCACCACCACCCATGTGCTGTGTTGTCTACGTCAGTGTCTTGTTTGACAATTGTGGCAGCGCGGCATTGTGTCCTCTTCTCTTGGGTGCTCTTGCGAGGCGCTGGGCTGTGGGAGCGGTCTACCATTTGAATTTGTCCCATAAACCATGTCACAAGGCGGGTGCGGCGGGCCAGGAGGAAAAGACACATTGCTTGATCGGTCAGAGCTGATTAATTCGATTCCTTTTAGTGCCGTTTAATGGCCAACCGCTAATTACTGTACCCGGTGGCGCTAGTCACGGCTAGATGATGAACAATGAATATTTTCTTGGGGAAACAGAACTGTTCCACATTGTTACGATGCGGATAATCAATGGGCGCTAGAGTGTTAAAATGACAAGTTGGAGGGTTAGACAGTTCAATTAGAAGAAGTTGTGTTATTTGAAGAAAAAGAAAGGTTCATTCGATAAGCGACAACAATGGTTGCAATGGGTCCGATACCAATACATCAATATAGAAGCAAATGGTTAGATAAAGCAGAAAAGTAGAACGGTAAACGGTGTTAGTTGGTCGCAGACAAATCAACAGAAATATTATATCCAGAAAAAAGGCATGCAACATGCAAAGAAGCGAAACGAAAGGCAGCATTGAGGTAGATCCCCGGAGTAGAATCGGTTTCGTCGTGGACTTACTGCTTCTTGAGTGCGGTCATTGGACAGAAATTGTTGGCCTTGCCGTTGTGAGTAATTTTCCGCAAACCATCTACCCAGATCTGTCCAGGAAAGAAAACGTAACAAAAGGAAACGTTAGGAAGAAAAAGTTAAGGGAGAAGGATCACTTCCTGGTCCCAACTTTCCGTACAAATCATTCTCATCCGATAGCTATGTGATACAAGATGTCACGGTCCTGGTATTGGAAGCTATAGTTCCTCTAATTATTAAGTTTATCTAATTATGGGCCTGAATGGGCTGGCCCACCTGATTATCGGCTAGCGTTGAATTCGATTCAAACCAATTCATAGACTACTAGACGTAATAGAGTGGAACAGGCGTAAGCAGCCATTGTGTGCATTCGGTTTGCGTGCACCACGGCAGATAAAGAGACGCATTATACCGCAGCTGAAGACGAAATGTTGAACGCAAGATCAGTGACCTCAGTTTCGCGGGGGCCACTAATGCCGTGACGCAGTCATGCTGCCGCTGCTCATCGATTCTGACACTAGACGCTTTTGTATGTTGTTTCGATTTGTGTGCCGAGTTGTAAAGAGCCGTCGCCGAGATCGAAGTTGCTACGAGCACAAAGACCAGACCGTAATCGTCTCGTTAGACCAACCAATCGGGAAGAGACGGCATCTGCCGTGTTGACAGTTGATTATTTGGCGCGACATCTGAAAGACGCCATCCTCCGGTTGAACGTGATGAAAACTGGCCGGGATATCGGGTTGATATCGTTGAACTGGCTCACCCCATCTGTCGGATAGCCTTCATGCAATACTGCGTGCTTGATGCGGGGTCTTGGTCGGGTACGTACGATGTTTGCAATTCTTGTGCAGGAGATGGGACAGCAAAAGACTGGGCTTTCTTGGTTGACTGGGCAGATTATCTGCCAGGAGGTATTAATAAGAGCTAGAGCCCCGGATACCGACATATGGCAGCGGTGGTAATGACGATGATGGGATGTGTAACAATGTTATCAAGCGGTAGGAGTTTCCCTCCGACGCTCTTCATATTGCACCCTTGCGTTGCATTCGCTGGTAATAAGGGTAGCGATAGGTGATAGTGCTGCCGTTCAGGCAGCCAGTGTCATGCGAATCGAAGGGTTCATCCACCGATGCGTAAGTAATCTGTCGCGTACGCTTTCACGGTGCTATGTTTCCGTCCACCAGACCATGATACGTCTGTCACTCGACGAAGGAACATTTACGCGACTTCTAAGCTCCACAAACATCCCACCAATAAGCAAATGTTACCGCTCGTTCAAGGATTAATCTGAAGTACTTTAATGGATCGGTGTGTCGGGAGAATATGCGTTCGGCATATGCTATGGTTCCAGCCGAGAACCACCCATAGACTCATGCAAAGCATCATGCTTAATGCCGTGTAGTTGCACGGCGGCCCACGATTTGACGTCCGCACTATCCGCATGTCCTTGCGATGTGTTTCCCTTAATGATGAGTGGCAGTGAAAGTGGAGACTCTTTCTGCTGTCTTCCATCTTGCCGGACGTAAATTACGGCTAATTAGTATACATTCGATCACACCATGGTGGCCAATTGCTCCGGCTTCATAGGTACAGGCGGCGCATCCATCGCAACCGAACGAGAGCCTGCTACCGCTGCAAGAGGAAACCAGTACTTGTATAGGCCGGCCGCCGGGACGTGTGACGCGTGAGGAGGCGTACGGTATCGACTGTCTATTAGTGTTCGAACATGACTTTAGTGTTTTCGGGCTAGCAACAGGTCCGAACTGCTCCCGACTCCTTAGCTCTGGGAGGACAATATCGACTGGATAGCGTACCATAGAGACAGAACGAGATAAAGATCGAGCTGCCGGCTGCAGGGGGAAGTGTTTCGCTGGCAGATTGTCAAAAACAATGACCACCGCCCGGTGGCCTGGGTGGCGGGGATGGATAATGATGATGGTTATTGGTGGGGCTTGCTTACCTTTGCCGTTGCCGCATCCGGACAGACCACATGCTGGTAGTTGATGTTGATGTAATCCGTGCCCGAGCAGATGGTCAACGATTTTTCCTCCACGTTTTCGCCATGCTTGTTACACAGCTGATTGTACAGCTTCATGTCCTGTGGCGCACGCGAATAGAGAGAGAGAAAGAAACATGAACAAGCGATTAAGCGTGGTAGAATAGGGCGAAACAATAGTGTCAGTAGTACTGGCTAATTTCTTGGCATCCCTTCAATACGTTCAGCGTCGACTCTACGCCGTGGAGTCTCCGTCACGTAATATGAACTATTTGCTTATTTAAAAAGCAAGATGCGGATCGATCGTTTAATGGATATTTATTTCCATAACTTGTTCCGTCAGTTTAAAAACTTTAACTAAAACAACCATCATACATATCTCTGGAAATGAATATACTCATTCTAGATAGGTTGGCAAAATTTCTCTTAACAAAGTGATTAATTTTGTACGCCAAAAACCGAACAATCAGCGTGGTCCAGATGAAAACAACAAAACTATTTTCTTCCCGCTTCTTTAACCTTGTCTCTCGGGGAGCGGCGGCAGCGGAAGTATCCGTTTGTCGGTGACACTTTTTGTATCATCGAAAACGAAAGAAAGGAGTCTACAGAACAAAGGCCAAGATTCTACCCGATGCTCCCACTATTCACTATCCTGCACGGCAGCTATACGCCTTATTCTCCGCGGGAAACAATAGAACCCACAGTTGCTGCTGCATGAAAGCGCTCCATCGTGAATGAACGAGAAACAATTCCCTCATCAAGCGGCATGGCTTCTCGCGGCTGACACTTAGAACAATCGATTCTTAAGTGTCGAACGAACGAAGGGCTTTAGCGAACGACGCGACATCTTGGGTGGGATGTCTAGTGCAGTGCGTTGACCACAGACGCCACAGACACAATGAGTCATTGTCGGTCGATAGAATCCTCCCGATTGGAGGTGCTTCTGAACCAAGACGGCAGCAGGCAGAGCCCCCGGATGAAGACCACAGGAGACCAGTTCATGGTCGTGCCTGAGAAAAGCACAATCCATTTGTGCGGTGAGCAATAAATTGTTTTCCGTTTTGGTGATGCTTCCGTTTGTGTAGCACGCACTTCCTCTGCGCGAAGTAACTTGCCTGTTTTAATATCTTTGCCTACAGTCGTCTATTACATCGATCATAACAAATCTATCGAAACTTTTCTCACAAACCTATCATAAAAATTGTCCCACATAACAAGTTATCTATATCATAACAAAACAACACAATGGTAGTGGTGTTTCGGAACCTATCCGCATATTCAATTCAATTTCTACTTAATCTACATGCAAGCGTGATACGTTTATAAGCGGTATTCATTCCAACTTTGTTAAAACGTCTGTACTTCAATACCAGCACCGGACACACTGTTATCGAACAAAACAGATGGCTACACGATGCCACAACTCGAAAAAAAGAAAACGCCATAAACTCCCGAACTCCGTCCTCCCGGCATTCGACAGGAGCCTGTGGTTTGGATAGTGAGGATTATTTATGTCAACGATTATTATGTGATCCGATACACTCGTTGATAGTAAGTGATAAGAGGGGGTGGGGGTACACAGACACAGGGAGCAGCACATCCAGAGCCACCGGATAAAGCGTTTCGCTTGTTCTCGATTAATATTGTATCGAGCGCACTTCCTGTTCACTGAGTTTTTTTTGTTCAATCTTCGCCCCTCTTCTGCTACGGAATCATTCACACCACACAGAAGCTCTCCTCATTATCGTCGCGCAGTGTTGACGCTTTATGCAGTGAGAATCGATTTGCAACAGAACTGTTGTTTCCAACTGTTTTGCATCCCGTTTAATGATGCACTAGAGAACCGGGGGGGTCGGTCACAGTTCGATTTCTGCGCAAAACAGGATACCAATCGCAGGATTCACAGGAGAGTGACAAATGTATAAATGGTAATGCTTTTCTAGAACGTAGTTGAAATCAGTGCATGTACAGTGCGAAAGACGACCGAATAACAAGGACGCCGCTGTGCATCGATTAACTCAAATCGGTATCTATCCGACCACTTCCTGGTCCGGTGTAGCCTTTGTATACTGTGTGCTCGCGTCCGGAAAAGATGTTTACACAGTTTCAATGCCAGCCAAAAAAATTCGCCCATATTTTCTGTACCTCCAGGGATTGATAACGGAATATCCTTTCTTTCTGAGATATGGCTTTAGCAGGAATGCAAATACCGAACGGGCAAGGCTGCGTTTTTAAGCCGTCACACCGGGAGATGGAAATGCAATTATTCACTCATTGCATTCTTTTCTCGAGAACAACACCGAAGCGTTTGAAGGGAGGGCAGGGAGCGCACTCTCTCGGTCCTACCGGAGGAAGCATCGGAGCAATGCGTTTGCGCTATTGTTCTTCTCGGGTGCACTTTGTACGCCACCCCAAAACCCCCCCCCCACCCTAGCGTCTGCCGCCCACTCCTACTTAACGGACGTAGCAATCGCTTCCAGGAGTACCCGCTCTACTTTCCAGTAACCAGCGTCTTACCTTCGGCATTCCACCCGCTCGGATATCGCTGACTTGACATAATTCAATAACGTCACCTTCCTGTCAATGAGTGGAAAACGCGAAGAGAAAGAGAGAGAGAGAGAGAGAGAGAGAGAGAGAGAGAGAGAGAGAGAGAGAAGAGTAAGTGAATTAGAGTTGAAAGGTAGTGGGTACTGGGCGCCAGAAGGAACCAGGCATAATTACGACGGCACGGGGAACACGGCACTTACCCGGCCCTCGCTCTTCCAGTAGATGAAGAACCCATACTCGTCCACCTTGAACATGCAGCTCGGTTCCAGCTCGTTGTTGTCCTTCTCCTCCGTCCACCGATCGAACACGCAGCCCGTCAGCAGCGGTTCCGGGACCGGGATCTGCCAGTTGAACTCGAACTTCTTCGTCATCGTGGAAAACCGTGGACGGGATCTTGTTGTACGACCGTGAAACGGCAACCGGTGAGTGTTTGTTGGCTCCCTGTCTGTCCCCTCCTACTTCTCCTTCTCCCGTTTGCTCAATACCTCCTGACTAATTGCGGCTCCAACTGGTTTATCTGAAATGGTAGAAAGATAAAGGCAAATAGCCATTGTAATGTGTATCACTTTTGAGCGGCAAAACGCCGCTTGTACGCCGCGGCCCAGTGTCCCAAAAAGTGTTGACCTTCACAAAACACGTGGCACTTGTGAGCAGAACAACACAGAGTGTGGATAGATCAGCACAGTAGTATAAATCAATTCCACTACATATATATACGAGGCATGCGATAGTGCAGTGCTGCTGCTGGGTGGTGCGATGAATGGTTGATGTAAACCGTCCGTTACATGGCGGCTGCCATAGTTCAGCGGTTGTAAAAAGTGCCACCCCATGGGTGCAGTAGTTAATGTGGCGCCACTGTGCCACACAAAGCGTGAAACATGCGCACGTGACACAACCGCCCCACCAGCCAAACCACCATACCATCGCGCATATGGGCACTGTGTGTGGTGGTGCCCGAGCTCGATAATTAAATAAATCAAACAACATTTATTAAATTAAGTGGCCACCAGGGCGTGCAGCAGACAGCAGAAGGCCGGCCGGTGTGCGGGTGTGCACGCGTCACACCATCGCCATCGTGACGATTACTGGTGTGACATATAGCCTAGCAAAGGCGCGGACTCACTCACTGGTTGCCAGCCATTACCAGCGCACTGAAACGTGGGACAGGTCCCATTCGGTGCACGTTGCCTTGGCTGTAGTAGCTGGCGCTGGAGCATCTATAGTGCAGCGATGCAGCACTTTTGCACACCGCGCGCGCTCGCGCACCCTTTGCCATCGAGCCATGAGTTTTCTTCCCTTAAAAGGCTGGAAGATGCCTCCGGTCCGGGTTTGGGGCGCAAAGGACGAAACAGTTGATCGATTAGAGACCGAGAGCCAAGCATTGCCGTATGGGACGCCCGATTAGGAAGTGGTTTTACAGTAATTTACCCCGAACCGATCGCTCTCTCTCTCGGTCTATAGCCTTGACGAGCGTGCGACCCCACAGATTGACGCGGTCCAGAGGCGGATGCTCTTGGTGCTCGTTAGGTTTGGTCTGGCGCGAGAAGTGTAACGTGTTAATACGCTTATACCATTTTAATCTAATCCAGTTGGACGAGGTGCAGTGTGTACGCGGCTACTGGTGCTTACGAGAAGCCCAGACTAGGAAAGATACGCAAGATACTCGCTACGCGTACATCGAGGGCTTTTGAGGCAGTGCTGCACGAGCTGGCAGTATCTTTCAATCGATCGATAAAGGGCGTTAGACGTGGTTACCAAGTAGCTTGGCACACGCATACGCAGGGTGGTAAAGTTCTCACACACTTTCACTCAAGGGGTTTTATCAGACCAGAGGATTGGTTCGTCGGGGTCTTGGGTCCTGGTAAAAGTCCAGCGTTTATGATGCCAGTGTAAGAAACTCGACCGGGTCCGACCGGGAGTTGCCGGAAATTGATCAGCCACGATAGTCATAAGCGTAGTTGCTGTGCAACAACACACTACGGCACTAGTCAAACAAATCGATACGAAGCTACGATTTTCAGTTGAGTCTTTAGCAGGGAAATGCTGGGAATTTCATGGACATCAAATGGATCGGTTACATCAATATCTTGCCAGATGCCACACACGTATACACCTAATCCAAGTGGGGAACGGTGTGAGAGTCTTGCAATTCATGATTGGTACTGTAACCAACTTACTTGACGCCCATGGACACACACGCACGCCACACTTTGCCGTGTGCAAACACTTCCCCGGGGGGGCCAACAACCCCGGTAGGCCCCCCGATTATCGAAACAATCAATTTTTACAATCAAACTGCCTGCCTCGCATTCTGCCACTCGGTATTTCTCCCCCCCGCCCCCAGGACGATCCAAAACTAGTTGTCTGGGCATTTGATCTGGGCGAGTTTTTGGGGCAAAAAGCACAAAAAGCTTCATTCACAGTTATCCATGGTTTGCGGTCTGTAACTTCCTCAGCACCCAGAGTCAGCGTAAGGTGCAGGAGGGCGATGCCGAAGTCAATGTCGAAACTGTTGTGGCATGAAAGCGGTCGACCAAGTCAGTCACAGCCAGGGGTTGCCTGTTCCGGACCGGACTTGGTCACTCGACTGGAAAACTGTTCAGTCCCTCCTCCTCCCTCACACAATCAGGATCTCCTTTGTGAGCGCCCGGTGCTCCCCCCCAATCCTCGGTATCTTCGGTCGGTTTTCGAACGATCCAAAGCGGCCAAGGATCCCGCCACCTGCATAATCTCCCCGCAACCCCCGGGGCGGGGCCCAGCACACATTATTTTACACTTCGGTGCTGCCGATGCCGCGAACAGACAGATCGGCCCGGCCCAGCACAGCCCAGACCAGACCATACCCGGTCCGGACTGAGCCGAACCCGGGGAGCAAGTTGTCTTCAATTATTCACAATCTGTAATGCCAATGAGTTGGGCAGGCTAGTAGCAGCACCAGTAGCAGCAGAAGCACCAGGCAATGGCAAACTGGTTAACTTCAAAGCTCCGCCACACAGTGGCAGGAGGATATACGCGCTGGCAGGATATCTGGCAGCATTGAACCACAGCGCAGCAGGGATTGGTGGTTCAAGGTCGTGTCGTGTCGTGTCGTACGGTGGTCATCCCCTCTTGTTCTCCTGCACATCACACATCGTCGGTTGGTCGATGGCGATGGCGATGGGGTGAAAAAAAGGGAAATCGGGGCGCATCCCGGATTTCCCGGACGAAGGACGAACTCATTTGTCTATAAATAGTTTTCCGCTACATATTAACACTTATTACACGGGATGGCAAGTTGCCGCCGCTTCTAAATTCCTTGCTTCCGGTTCCGGTCGTCGCACGCTGCGGGAGTGAATCGAGCATCAGAAGTTAGGGACGGACAGCATCGTGCCCGCGCAAACACCATGTGGCTTGCGTGTTCGAGAAGGACGTACGTCCTACTAGCGTAACAAGATTTATTAGATTATTTACATGATTTCACGTCGTCCGTTGTGAGGATGGGAGTGTGGTGTTCACGCGCCCAACGGGTAGAAGTGAGTGTTCGGGTGTTAAACCACTCCTAATGGGGACGACTTCAAATGACCCTGAAAAGTCCACCATCGAACATCTAAGAAAAGGGGTGCCCCTTGCTCTCGGGTGCTGAAGATGGACAGCGGACAACGGCATCGTCGGGTTGGTCATGGATCGTCGTGAGAGTAATCGCCAGTTCAGAACATCAAATGATAACCATCAGCTACCGCATACTGTTGGTGGAGACTTAAAAGGCGACGAACGAGAACAGAAGCCCTCAAATCAAAGGAAATTGATTTGCCACTCGGCCAATCGCTCTCCTCGCTCCCCCTGTATTCAGTTCCCAACCGCATGCTGTCCGCATGCTTTCCGCGGTAAGGAAGGAAAGATGGATTTGATGAAGATGATGATGATGATGATGAGGAGAAGGAAGAGAATAAAAAGCAGCATGCATGGACATGGTGAACCTCTCGGGGAACTTTGGCCCATCATCACGGATTTAGCACCTCCGATCGAAACAAACTAATCAAAACTTTACACGCCCGCTCCCGGGGGCGAAGGCACTGCCCATCTCCATCCCCATGCAGCCAGCACAAAAGGGTCAATTGCTAACCAGGATTGGTCGATTGAAATCTCGACCTATTGCCATTGTCCGTCCGGCGATTCGTTCGCTCTCACAGCCAGTTGTTGGTACGAAAATAGATTACACCTGGCGGCATCTCATCACCATCGATAGTATGTTTGCTGGCTGAGCCCCATGTTGAATGTCCATATCCTTGTCCACTTTCTCTGTCTCTCCCTCGTTCTCTTTCTATCGAACGAACGGCACATCCGGCACAAAACTGACTGTTTTCAAGGATACTATGGGTAGCGGAAGGATAGGACACAGCGTTAGAGTGTATTCGGCTGTGGTTATGATGGAGCGCTAGTTGAGCGGAATTATGAGGTAATCGACTGGAGCAGAATTCGAACAAGACCGTCGAATGGTTAGCTTATTGGGAAAATTTAATATACCCCCATGATCGACTCCTCGGATGTTGAAGAGGACGGACCAACATTGAAGGTACCTCCTATGGTCCTAAGATTTCCCAGATGGAGAAAATATCTGGACTGGATTTGGCTGCATGTTAAGTGTTCCGGCCCATTAGGTGGCTTACAGTTACAGTACCTACAGCAGACACTGACTGCTTTGGAACAGAATACACGCGTCAGAACACACCGCAACAACTTCACTCTACTAGACCTCCGGCAACTCGAATGTAGATACCTTTGAAAGGGAAGAACAGGCTTCCCAACGCACCAGCGATAGAGAAAGGCTAGCACAACGGCAATACCCACGTACACCAGAAACCACTGCATAAGACCACCAGGAACCGCTCGCCAGTCCCAGTTCGCTTCTGCTCACTGACTTCCTTTCTCGTTGGAGTGTAAGCACTTGAACCTACGCGCGCGCGAGAGGGATTGTGACCCTCGATATCACTTCAATGACTGATCGGACTTACTACACACTTCTCCTGCAGACAGGCTAGGTTGGTCGTCTTCTTCCGTGGTCGACGGAGGTGGTTTTGGGTTTCGGCAAGTTTTTTGCTCGCGAGCCAGGAACCGTCTGCTGCCGTACTGACCGACGACCGGTGGTTTTGTGTGGCTGAAGGACCAATACGTTCCAACAAACGTCGGGACGGCGCAGGATGGAGGGGGGGGGGCTTTTCGTGGTGGCTGCGCGGAATGACACGACGAAGCCCAAAGGTGCATGTCTCTAGGGGGCGTAGGGGAGCTCGGGGAGGCTCTCAGCATAAGTGGTCGCGCGCGACTAGCTAAGAACCGAATGATGGCTCCAGTGGGAATGGTTGCAATCGGAGTCGGTAAACGGCACGGTGCGGCAGTGTTGTTACTGGCCTGGATTCAGGAGGAACAATATGCAGAATGTTGTCCGGCCTCCACAGTCCACAGTCCACACAAACAAAAGGGGCTACATAATCCCTGGCCTGCGTTCTCTGCGTTCTTGGATTCCTTTGGCACGGATACCACTCCCTGTGGCAGCGGCCAGTGTTTGGATTAGGGAAGCCATGTGTGTGTTGTTGCAGCGGAAAGGTTTCAGTTTCCGATGGGCAGGCGGCGATGGTCGAGTGTGTGTAGTCTTCATGTTTAGAACGTTTGACAGATCGAACGTGGCCTTCAATATGCTAATTAGAAAGGTATGTGGTGGTGGTGGTGAAACGCGATTGTGGTTTACATTTTTGTTAAACTGGAACTCACTTCACTAAAGCCCCCGAGTTCTCGATTTTGCCGCTACGGATAAAGCGAAAATCTCTGTTTATTAACTAAAGGTGCAGATAAACCAACACGAAATGAACAATTCAACAATTAGGCTTTGGTGCATGGTGCATCCTTCATTCAATCCATACACTACGTTGCACAGGGGCGTAGTATTTTAATTTTTTTTAAATTTGGACACTGGAAATGCGTACTCTGCAGCTATTGAGCAGATAGAACTGTTTGCTAACAACTCAGCCCCCAAGTTCTCGGATCCAAGTTACGTCGCAAGCACCGCCCAAGAAGGTATCGAACGAAACTTATACAATCTGAACTGCCGCCCAAAAATAGACCAACCATCCCTTGAGGCCCATGGACATGAAGAAATCATACAACAAGCGAGTGCATCTTTTAAAACCACTAACACGAAATCCTTGCTCAACCGGCACCGTTCAGACAGGAAGGAGTATCCTGCGCTGGACTGTATAAAAAACGTGGGGACCTGAATCACTAAACGAGCGGTCTGGCTCGGGGTACCGAGAAGTAACGAAAAGCAAAGTGTTCCAAACGGGTCTCCAACATTGGAACACGACGTGTGTGAATGCCAGCTAGCGAAAAAAAAAACAAGTCCGAAACAAAACAGAAACAACGGTAACACGCGCGCCGGTCCTGTGGAACCGGCAAGAAACATGGCGTGCGCGCCGGGGGAGACAATGTTACTCCTGAACGAAGACGTCCAAAGACGACGATGACGACGACGACGACGACGACAATGTCTTCGTTCGCGCTGGAGCCAAATCCGTTTACACCGTAACCTTCTCTAGGGTTCTCGTTCCGTAGTCGTTGTTACTCCTCTTTCTTTCTGTTGGTTTTTCGTATCGATTTTTGGCCACCCGGAAAGAGGGATGGGGGAGGGAGGTTTCCACTCCGCCCCGGTTGTTGTCGTTCGTCACACGGTGGAAAGTGCGACTACCGTGAGAGTTGCATCGCATCGGCACCAACCACGGGGCCATTGTGCTTAACTGCGGAACCGAAGATAAGCGGACGACTGTTGGTGCCACAGCCGTGTGTGAGAGAGAGAGTGTGGGTTTACGTCTCACTGTCCAGCCGCCTTTTGCTGGATGGATGATAGTAACATAATGCAGAACAACGTTCATTGGGTCCCGGTTTTAGCTCATCATCTGGATGGCCTTTTAGTGGATTAATTTCCGATTTACTGTAAACCACGGCAACCACTCCGTTGTCCCTTGCTTGCTCTCTTATATAAGTTATTGGTAGGCCGAGTAGTAGTGGATTTTCTCGTAGCATTTTCATTTGCATTGATTTCCCCAGCGAAATGCCTAGCCTGGCTACGCCCTGTGTATGTGTGAGCTGTTACGGAGTTGTTGAATCCTTGCCTCCTAAGGAATGTCTCACAATCGACTCGAGTCCACTGCTCGGAGTGCTAGAGTAACGAACATTGTAGGAAGAAGGAGCGAGGGCGCGAGCGCGCTCGAACGCCTGTACGATCATTCGCGATTGTCGATGTGAGTTTCCGCCCGCTCGGCAACTTCGCAAACGCAAACACAACAGCAGCAGCAGCAGCAGCAGCAGCAGCAGCAGCAGCGCCCACCGTAGTGTGGAATGTGGAATGTTCGAAATGATTTATTTATGCTGGCAGGCCCCATTTACTGCACCAACAACAACACTAGCGATCAACACCTTCACCATTACGATCATTGAAATCATCATCATCAACGGCATCGTTGCCGCGAATCATGCAAAGGGGAGTTGGATGGTGTGGCGGACGATAGCTGATAACACCCAGTGGCGAGGAAGGGAGAGAGAGAGACAAAAAGAAAGAGAGAAAGAAAGATGGTGGATTTGGTTTGAACTTAGGACATTAGCATCCAGCATTCCTCATCCACGCACGCGGTCTCCCCTCTGTTCCTCATTTAAATCACGTGTAGAGAAGCCAATAAACAGGCCATCGTGCGCCCCTATCCACGACCCACGAGGTTCAGCAGCGGAGGGTGGCCGAGTGAAGCGGAAGCGGAACGATCGCCAACGGCGAAATGGCGGCGAAAATGAACTGCGAAAAGTGGAGAATTCTTCTCGACAAATTTAGTTGCTGCTCCCGGTCCCGGTCTTCCTGTTTGGCTTTCGCGGGAGGGAGGGTTTCGTCTTTTTGTTTATTCGTCCCCGTCCGGTCCCTTCTTGCTTTCCTTCCTTCCTTGTTTTAGTTGCTTTTCCTTGGGACCCAGCGGAGCACAGATACGTACTACTGGTGATGCAGCTCGTTCTCTCGTCTACTGGCACCCTTCTACTTCGACGACTGCCTTAACCTAACCGGTCCGTTTTTCAATTCGCTCGCACGTTAATGATGTGTGGAGTAACAGTAAGCATCAGAGGAACTCGGTATGCACCCGACCCGGCTCGTAGCGTCTCGCAGAATTTAGAAACACAGCTTCGAACACAGCCGCACAGTCTTTTGTTCCCTTTGGTGGTCTGCTGCTGCTATCGAGATGCTTCGATGCTTGTCCCCAATGAGAAGTGATGGATTGATTTATTACCTTGTGATACCGACCCACCCTTAATATCAGAGTAAATCCTGGCCTAGCTCAACATAAACCCACTTATCCCTCTTGTCGAAGTGTAGACGGTGATGTCCAGCCACACATCCACAGATCTACTGCAAGAGCAATACTCGGTTTCGACGACTTCGAGCACCACCGTACGCTGCAGAGCACGCGGGTCAGGTCAGACCATTAGGCCAGATAGGATATGAAGCTCGCTAGCACGTGCACTTAACCTTACCGGCTGGCTGACCTTCGTACCGAGCCGGTGTAGTAGTCATGACCTACCGGTGCGCATACCTGAAGCGATTATGTATTTCGAGTTCCTAGTCCGAGCTCCAGCACAAAAGGATGTACGTGGGGAGGGTAAATAAATTTAATCAAGACATACACACACACACACACACACACACACACACACACGGCGCCATGGTTATACTACCGTACTCCAACGCAATATCGAGACATCATCAGTTGTGGAGCAGCCACAAGGAGGGATAATTGAAGGGCAAGTGGAGACACATCCTCCTTTTCTGCCATTCCAGAAGGTAGACTCATCATCGGGGACACTCGGGAATAATTGACTTGGCTGTAAGTGACACTGAGGATGCCGATTGCTACTGCGCTAAGGCCTGATCGGCGGCCAGTGATGCCTGTGTCAAGTCAGTCAATCAGAAGCAATCAATCCAATTCCGTGACACTGCACAGTGTGGCTGTAATCGAGCAGCATCAAGTATATGCACCAAGTCGGGGCCTGGGAACATTGTCCCTCCCTGTCAACCATTACTTATCATTGCTTGACGTCATAGCGAGAAACGGGCGCGTCCTTGACAATCCCAATGCACGAATCCAGCATCCAGTAATAGGCACAGCGAAGCCCAACCAGGATCGGAAATGGAGGTTAACACCGTCTCTGCTACTGCCCACAGCGAGAAAGGCATCATCCCGCCGGTTGCGTCACGGAGCACTAGTAGCAGCAGCAGCAGCAATAGGAAGGTACCTGTCAACTCAACCTTTCATACCGCGACCTGGCTTTCCTTTTCCCTCTTTGGTAGCAGCACCAGTCACCGTCTTACCGCAATCCATATGACGACGAGGCCCGTGCCGCCCCCTGGGCGAACTATGTTTGTGGGGATTTGATTGAATTTCTAAGAGTTTTGCAGGTCTCCAGCACGGCGTTCCGGTTTCCCTGTCAGAAGGCGAGAACGGTGACGTGCATTACGTGTGCCAGGCGTGCGAACACGTTATATGTGAGCCAGTGGCAGTGGGATAGGTTTAGGCTTTAGAACGTTGCACGTTTATCACCGGTTGGGGTTAGCGAGGCGAATTGATTTACCAGCCACCTTGCGATTGCAGCAGCAGCGTAGTGTCACCGCAAAACCACAACCCAATGTCGATTGTCAGTGCCAATGGCAATGGTATCTGGATACCGCGGAAGTGTACAGTGCCGTGTACTGGGCGGGCTGGCGCTGCCGGTTTCGGTCTTGCCGGTGGCCGATGTAAACGTGCGTCAATAAGCGTACGTCCTACGTATGTACCTTGCTGCAGCTCCTACCCAACCGGATCGACTTACAGAAAAACAACCTTCTCCGCATGTATTACTCTGGATGAAACTGGAGTGATGGTACTTGGCTCCACATTAAATCCGAAAGTGACGGAGAACTGGAAGAAGATGACGCGACGATCGCTGTAAGTCAGTCGGATATCGAACGAGGGTCCACACTATCGAAAATCCTGGCTCCGTTTTTATGGACTCTACTTTACCTCCATGGCATGATCGCTGCGAGTCCCACACTGTTCCTGAGGACTTTCCTCATGTTCGTACATTAGTATTCCATCTAGTTTGTAAAACGGACAGCAACAAAAACTGTCATGCCTTCTGCACATCACGTCACCGCGCGGTCTGCGGGCCAGCGGCCAGAGGAAAGTTTTGATAAAGCACTCCATTAGAGGCCTATTGCCGTCCGTTCTCGCCCCGTGAGTGCGACAAGCGCAACCTTTGTTTGCCAAGGTTCACCCCGCCGCGGTAACGCTCATCTCCTCGCTGATGATGAAGCTTCGTGAAAAATGCAAACCCATCCTTGACCCGGTTTCTGCAGGGTGCTCCTCTCCGTATTCGTCGGCAGTGCCACCGCGCGGTTGAAAGAGAAAATGAGCTTCACCATGGCGAGCCCCATGGAGAAGTGGAAAATAATAATAAAAAAAAACGAGAACACTCCGGTTGGAGGAAGGCGGAACGAACGGCCGGGCCGGGAAAACCTATTCAGCGATAGTAGCGCACCGACGGGGCAGGAAGGCGGCAGGCACGTTGTTGAAAGCACGAACCTCAAGGCGCAGAAGGAACTTGAGGGTCATGATCTCGCGCGCTCATTCCACACTAACCCACGAGGAAGCACAAGATGATGAAAAGGGGCACGGGTGGGGGGGAGGGGGGAGGCCACAAAGTAAACACCGGAAGAGGGAAATCGTTTTTCCGTCCCGCTTCCTTCCCCGACCTGGTGGATGCTGCTGCTGCTGGTGGTGACGACGGCAAAAGCATAGCGCGATTGAATCGGTGCAAAAACTCGGCGAAAGGAAAAGCAGGACCGCGATCTCAATTCCTTAAACCGCAGCAGGAAGTACCAGGCCAGCAGCAGTAGCAGCAGCAGCAGCAGCAGTGGCAGCTTGAGTAAATACCGCTCAGGCCGTTGTTGAAGTTCCTGGAGCTCCAGGAGGAGCTGGTACACCACACCACCAGCTACTACTGCTGCTAGTGTTTTCTGGATTTATTAAAAAAGTTTCCTGCTCCCCGTTGCAGCTACTTACACACACACGTCGCGTGTGCCTACACAGCATCCCCCCCCTTCTTGGATGATCCTCTGATGCCACCCAAAAACTTGCCACCAATGTTCAACCGCGCATCACCAGTGGTCGGTTCGGAGTGGCCGGAAATCGGAAACCGATTGTTTTGGCGCAGTGCAAAGAAGTTCGATCTCAAGGCCGGGTGGAGTGGGGACTACCTTTTCTAGGCGGTGAGAAAATGTCGTGCGTAGTTTGTCGCGTTGCTGATGATAAGAGGAAGGATGGATGAAGTCAGCTGGCAGTTTAATTAAAATCGAAACTCGCGTGAAGTGACGAGCGCTGTGCGCCTCGTCGTCGTCGTCGTCGCGTACGTCCGGTGTGCGTAGATTGCTTAAAAATGAAATGTGTCTTTGGTGTCCTACCTCTTCTTCGGTTCCGCCAGGCCAGAGTCATAGCATCGGGCCGGAGCAACCATCCGGCTCTGCCACTGGCATTCTTTCTTTCTCCCATCTTTCTTTTGTCAACCGCTTCAGTTTGGCTTAACACACATTGTGCGGCGACGGCAGTGTGTCGCAGGATCCTATTTTTAGGCCCGTCGGGCATCGTCAGTCACACCTCCGGCGATGGTGTACCGCTTGCCGGTCCCCATCTCTACACCTTCTTCTTATCATCATCATCGACATCATCATTATCGATAGCGTATGGTGTCGGTGGCGGTGGCGTGGTGTAAAAGGAAAGCTTTTCACCCTGCGACCCACAGATAATGATGGGCCGCCATGGGTCCAGGACCTCCTCCAGGTGAATCCGTACCATAATCGAAGCCCCCTCACCGGATGCCGGATGCCCGGATCGGATCGTTGCAGGATGACATATTTGTGTAACGCGTAGTTTCTGAGCCGCGCCCTCCGTCCTACAGATTAACGATCCAAGATACCTGGTAGCCCGGCGTTCTGCGTCCGATTCCAAGTTTGGATAGACCCAAGACACCGGCAAATCCTGTGTGTGGCTTGAGGGCGAAAAGGGTCCTTTGTGGTGCCTGTGGTGCCGCCATGATTCACCGGTCTTTGTGTGTGTGTGTGTGTCCGTAGTAGTTGCGCCTGAATACATGAATATGGTGATTTATGAGAGTTCCTTCCTTCGTTCCATATTTTTTCCTCCCCTTCTTTTGATCATGTTTGATTATGACTCCAGAGACACTACGCTCGCGGCCACAACACTAGACCGGGTTTTATGGGGAGGAGGAGTGGGTAGTTTTGAGCAGAGAGGGCGGCCATGGTCATGACCGAGCCAAGGTAACCAAAATGGATAATGATCGCTCATAAAAGACACGCGATGTGTATGTGTGGCTGGTTGCCTTCCATCCTTCCATCCAAGATGGCCACCGCACATATAATGACGATACTCGTGTGTAATTAATTTTCGAAATACCATCCCGCACCACAAAGAGAGAAATAGATAGAGAGAAAGAGAGAGAGCGAGCGAGAGAGAGAGAGAGAGAGAGAGAGAGAAGGGGGGGGGCGGTAGGACACGTTAACTGAAGACAAAATCCGCTATAAAATGCACTCGTGCATCTCCAACAAATGAAGCAATAAAACGCGCTCAATTAGAAAATGGCGCTGGCATGGTACACAGTAACAACAGGCCGCACTACCAACACTAGCAGCAGCAGCAGCAGCAGGAAATGTTTTTTTTTTTCTTACTGTTCCTGTCCCGACATACCCGGATTTGCCGTATTGCGATATTGCACCGTATGGATGCTCCCTTGATTGAGCCAGGAAATGTTTTCATTATTTTACCCTCCCGCCAGCGGTTGAGGCAGGAGTTTGGATGGCCTTGGCCACTGGCCAAACCCGGACCATCTTCCAGTGGAGGACGAGGTGCAGTGCACAGATACGGCTTACTGATGCAGCCGCGGTGCAGTCCGAAGTGGTGCGCGATGCAGGCATCTGGTTTACGAATGAGTGAAAATCGACTGCCCTCGAACGGGGCGAAAGAAAATAAAAGACAAAACACCGGCCAACACAGCAGCCGGCGAGAGAGGCAAAGGTATCGCTGGATGCAGCGAAATGTTTGAATTTGCTTTACAGAAAACGATCAGTAAACAGAGTTCCTCACCACGGAGGACCAACCGTTCCGTTCGCAAGCGGCTAGGAGGATGAAAGGTGTTATTTGGAGCATAATAATAATAGTAATAATAATAACAATAATAATAATAATAATAAATGTAGCAGCGTACAGTCCTTTAATTCCTTTTCGAATGGTGTTTTTCCACATATTTTGTAACTATGGAAAAACATCTCAGTGCGTAGTTTTGTAAAACTACGGGAAAGGATAAGACGGTTCTGATTCTACTTGTAGAGCTGAGCTATAAAATGGTTTCCTGCTAATAATGTGCCGGTCTAGACAATTGACAGGTTGTCGGCGAGGTATACCGGTAGTAGAATGGTCTAAGCAAGCTGCTAAATGTAGTAAGCTGTTTCGGGTAAGAGGTAAACTGACCATTACAATAAACCCATCCCACCACTGATAAATTGTGCAACTGAGAAAAACGCTGTTGAAACAACCGCAATGTTTGCAATCAATGCTCGAGCATATTCACTTTATTAAAAATCATTTAAAAATTGTCCCACAATAGGAATAACTAACGAAACTACTGACTTGTGTTGGTTTGTGCTTGAATAAGCAAGAACAAGGAAATGACAGACACAGCTTGCTTTGTGATGACATGGGTGTAGGATGATGGGTTGCTAAGTTCGAAGGTGCTTCTACCGAAAAGTTCCATACAATTTTTAGATTTTTTGTCACTGTTGTATCAACATTTTGATCACAAAATTCATTTCCTTGTATTCGTTTTTGGCCTGAATACCAGCGAATTATCGTACAAAATCACTATTCTTATGTGCACTTCGCCCAGCCGCTATTATAAGGCTCAATTAACTCTTTTATTTTCTCTCTTTCTCTCTCTCTGTTCTCGCAAAAAGCCTTAACCCTATATGAGGGCTCCAACGGTGAAGTGCCCTCCTGGCCCAATGTGAACACACCCTTTATGGACGTTCTCTCGTTTCATTCGCTTCTTCCGAGTGATCTTGACTGTGAAGAGTTTAGGGGTCCGGACAAATTCCGGCGGTACATCACCAACGCGTGGTTCGAAAGAATCCCGGGAATGGTCCCTAGAACCCACGGCGCCGTTTGTATATCATTTCGTTTTCATTCAAATTAATAAACTCTAGAGGTGTGCATGCAACACTCGCTGTGGGATACGTACGGTACTATCATCAACTCGACACTATTCGCCTTTACCCTTTCCTCTCCCCGCCCGAGGGGGCATTAGTGCTTGGACCTAGGCGCGTGCCGGAAAACACTTCCACATGGCCTTTTTCCTGTTTGCCATTTAGAAGGTGGCGAATGCAGAAGCACCGCAGGTTAGTCACACCCGACTGCGACTCTCAGGTGCACCTCAGCAACGACACCGAAGGAGTGCACCGAGTCCTTCTTGAGCTCTTGATTCTCGGGCTCGGTTCATCCATGTCCCACAAAAGCGTACGAAAAAGAGGCAACTCCCGGTCTAGCCGTGCTGGCTGGCTAGCTGTCCGGCTGGCGCTGGCTGCATGCATGCTGCCTCGGGAGAAGTTCCCGTGAACTCGTTAAATCCAACACCTCGAGCTGCTCCAGCAAACTAAGCGACCCGTGATACAATGAAAAGGGGGTATGTGTGTGTGTGTGGGTGTGGGTGACGGTGAGCTTCTATCTCACCCTCCGAGGGTTGAGGATCCTGTGATAAGAGGAGAAAAAAGAGTGAAAGGAAGCAAAAGAGTCGACGGTCCTTTTCTGGGTGAAAGAAGGAAATGGGGCTGCGGTTGATGTCATTAGGATCAGCATCCCATGCCTGTACAAGAAGCTTCAGCAGCACAGCACCCATGTCCTCCGGGCTATAAGGAGATGCAGGATCACTGCAGACTACTCATGAGTCGGAGTAGTGGCAGTAGGTGGTAGTGGTATCACTTCACACTCCTCTTCTCAACCGTTTTCCGCTACTGTGCTGGAGGGGAAGAGGAGCGGAGGGGACTTTTCCATAGACGAGAAGCGCTCGACGCTTTCTCTCCATAATTTATCCCTTTCAGATGGTAAAACGAATTTGCCCCGATGCCTGGTTCGTCCTCGTTTCTTTTTTCTCCAACCATCCAGCGTACGACGCGGGAAGCCCGTGCAGCCTATTAAATTAAACCTATAATAAGTGTGGTGCCATCGGACCATCGGTTGAGACCAATTACGGGTAGATATAATGCTAGGATCGTGAAAGTAGGAACATGATGGGCGTTACTTGAATATTGAAATGAATTCTATTCCATAATCAGTGCACTCCACCACCACAAACGTCTTCAAACTGAACAATACGGATTTAGTATTAGCTCTCAGCATTGATTCGTGCATCTAGCATCATTTGTATGTGATAATAAGCATTGAATTCGGCAGAGTTCGTGGATCAGGAGGATTCCTCTCAAACGTAGTGTCACAAATGGTTCGACAGGAAATGACAGAAAGTATCATAAGCAGCTTTAATTACCATTTGGAATCAAAACAAGGTAAGAGAGATATGATATAGCTTTTCATTATCGTTACTAAACATAGTTGGAAAATGCTAGTATGTCTTCTCGAGAAAGGATCGAGTTCAGCCTACTAGAATAAGCGTCCGAACTTCATAAAATCAAGCCGACATAGTAGCTCATGGCCTCCTTTTTTTAACTTGGTTCAAATGTACGTCCGGTACGTAGGTACCACATAATTGAACCAAAAATCATCATTACACGTTTTACGCAATCGTCAAAAGGGTCAACGAAGAACAGTGATTGAAAGCACAAGGTGATCTCGGATTGAAAGGTCGTCACATGCACCCAGACTAATAACGACTGTCATTTCTAACCGCAAAGACGCTTAGTTACATTGCCAAAGGTGGAATGGTATAGAAATCTCGGTTGGTAAGGTCGGTCGAACCTACAGTAGGAAGTAAAAAAAGGCGATAAAGAAAAAATCATGCATACCAATGCCTTAACCACAAATTACAGACCTTCTTCTACTCCGGTAGCTCTCCTCCTCAAGAGCACATCGCGTGAGAATGGATACACTTGACCCTCGTGAGCGTTACAAAAGCATTCCAAAGCGTCCAAGATCCATGTGCCGCAATAGTTTTCAACCGGTCCAGGTTTCGAGTGGAGCAAATGATTCCAACAAATAAATAAAAAATACATCTTTTCATCGGTCCATGATCGCCAAATCCCGGAAGACGCAAACGTCATTGCTCCATGCTTTTCTTTTTATATCAGCCCGGGTATCGGTTGAGCTGGAATTAGCACCTATTACTCTCTAGGTTGTTTTTCTTCTCGCGCATCACACACGTGGACTCGTGTCCGAGCGTCTGAGGAAGCCGCACCCGCCGCAAATATGTATATTGACCGCTCACAATCTGTTAGCATCAATGAACGTGATTAGCACGACCGCAATGCCATCGTCGTCTGCCCCCTCGCTCCTCTACCTTAACCGATGGTTTCCGTTATTGAGACATTTTCTGTGACTGTACGTGGCCACAAGTAGTGCCGTGCGCATGCAAAGCATCTGTGACATAATTCAATTCCATTTAGCATATCTATCCCGCACGCCTGCCACGACACAAACGAGCTTAATTGGAACCCGTACCGCACCGCACTAGGATGACGGGTGGAGGCGACCGTAAAGCGATCGCGAACTGTTTACATTAATTGCCCTCGACCGAGGTCACGCGAGGCACGCCAATCTGTCCGCGCACGCCGGACGATTCTGTCTTCCCCCCGCCGCTGGGGCACTATACACAACCACAGTACCGAGGCGGCGGCAATTGAAGTAAACAGATTGATTCGTAATAAATCCACAGCACGCTACCACATTTTGCCATATATTTTAACACCTTTTGCAGGAAGCCACCGAAGATGGACGCGTTTATCATTAACCGGTGACCTCTAAGCAGTACTAATTATGCGCTTTGCCTCACGTTCGTGTCGCTTTGATTAGCTTCGATTGACGATCGAGAGTCATTAGAGCGGATCGCTTTTAATGATCCGAACCGAATCGAAACGAGCGTGATCACATGCAAAAGAGGCTACCTATAGATCGGTTTGGGTAAGTTTGGGTCTCGACACAAGCTGCGCAGTCGTAGCTGATAGAGCTGGAACGTTTGCGGTTCGAGATACGCACCAGGAGATCGCCTGTGCACAATCTGCTGCTGCTGCTGCTGCTGCTGCTGCTGCTGCTGCTGCTGCTGCTGCTGCTGCTGCCGCGTGCCCATACTAACATCTTATCATTTGCGATTGCAGCTGGCTGACTCTTTGCCTCCGCTTTTTCGCTCTCATCCAACTCCTCCTCTGCTTTCGCGTTCGCGATGGAGTAATTGGATCGAATTACTTAATTTGACAGCGACGTCCATAAACGATGAGGCCGCTGGTACAACGTGGTAGTTGCTGATGGTGATTTCGCGTCTTCCATTTCGTAGCACTAGCTGCTACTGTTAGTGCGTAACAGAGATGAGGCGCAATGGCGGTCATATCTGTCTACGCATGTCGACTCGGTCGCTACCACACGAAAGACGCGAGATTGAGGATTTTATTGGGCGTAAGTGACAATCTTATGTGTCGTATTCGCGCCGAATCGTGGTACCCACTTCTTATACTAGTACTCAATTGATAAAAAACGAAACCCCAAAGCGAACGTATGAAGTCACCACCGGCCAGCCAGAGCGCACCGAACGGCCTCGACCGAGTAAACAGATGAATCATCATTGGCACAGTGTAGCATAGCCAAGCATTACCACCCACCCCAGCACATAATTTCGAGACCAATACTAGGCACCATAGAGGCGCGTTTTGTTAGAAAAGCAACAAAAAAAAAACAAAACGAAGCGAAGGAAAACTTCAAACGTATGCCTCTACTTCCGTCTTCTTAAAGCCAGATAAAAATAAATACTGGAGGTGGGCGGCTTCCGAGTGAGCCATCGTCTGCACAATGAGACCCCACTGTGTAGAGCGTTATCATCCGCGTTTGGAGCAAACACCTGTGCGCATCCTACGGAGGCACGCATCGTTGCGCGGTGACGACGGTGGCGGCGGCTGCTACGATCGGTAGCCGCCGAACCGGGTGACAGTTGGTCGGGGTTTGGCGGGGCTTCGGTGTTGTGTTAAGTAAACATCCCGGGAGTCCGACCTGCATCCCGCTCATGCCCTCATCCGGGACGAAAGACCGGAGCTTTTTGTTTGTTTTATAGCGATGGCGCGGCCACGGCACCAGGCAGTCGAGGGTTGGGTAAACGGATTTGCAGGGGCAGCAACCGGGTGTTTCATACCGTGCGCGGTCATACAGATGAACACCTCTACCATCCTCCAACCTTATCTGGTTAAAGAATGCCACCGTTTGGCAAACGAAACGTTCTAATAACGCACTAATGTACTGTTCCTTCGGCGATTCCTCGAGGTATCCGGCAGTGCGGTCGGGAACTCCACGTTTAGAAGCATTCCCAGTGTTTAGCACCAGGAAATCGAAACGATGTCGTTGGTCACCATTCCCCATTTTCGGATGATCTGTGGAGTTGCCCTGTGCTGGTCGTGCAAATAGTACTTGTCTAATCCTAGTAGCCACCTTGCAAGTGGTAGTTCTGACATCTGACAGCTGCTCTCAGCGGGACGGCGGCATCTTGTCGTCGCGTTCGCGCCCCGCAAAAAACGCGGTACAAATATTTCATCGATTTCTACGAACCCGGGCACGAACAGGCACGAAATACGTAAATTCGGGGGATGAAAAATGGTTTTAACGTAAACTCACCCGCCAGAAACCGGCACCGTTATGTTAGTTAACGAACTGTTGTTGAAACGCGCAGCGCGTCGTTGCTGACCCAAAGCGAAACACACACACAAACGCAGCACATTTTGCGGAAACTTCGACCGAAGCGTTGCGGGTGACGGGAGATATTGAAGAATTAATGAATGGGGCGCTGCTAGACTGGGCTAAGGGCACCCCTTTCTGGCCACTCACTCTGGCAGGCTGGCGAAAAGGACACTTCCCGAGTTTCTTCTTATGTTTCTTCTTCTGCTGCTGCTGCTTTTTCTTGTTTCAGAACACAAATACAACGACTTTCACTCCCCGTACTTTTCCTGGCACGCAACGGTATCGCGGGATCGTGGATTTAACAATCTTTCTTCCTTCTCCCGGTACTAGCAACAACAACACGGAACATCACACGACGCACGGTGGTCACGACGTCCACTAACACCGTAAAGGCAAGAACTCGCACTTACTTACGCACCGCCTACTACTTACTGCTGGCTACTAACCGCTACTGCTGTATTTGTGCGCCCGCGTTTTTTTGTTATTATTTTTGTTCGATTACTCCCGTCGTCGCTGCCGCCGTCGTCTTCGAGTGGAAAACCCACGAAAATGCGGCTCAGCAACACGCTTGGCTCACTTCGATGATCGATCAACAAGAATGCGCGATCACCCGATTCGACTCGACTTGACACACACAAACAGCACGACTGGGGAGCACAGAAGCTGGATGTAACTGCTGCTGCTGCTGCTGCTGCCGCTATCGCGAGCGATGCTGTTCTTTGCAGCAGCGCAGGTTGCTCTGTGCTGTTCGACGTTGGCCATCTATCGAGCTGACAGCCGCGATTTCCCAGCCACCCCCAGCTGGCGGCTGTATTCCGGTACCTTCTCCGTCTGTTCGTTGTCGTTGTAGTCGTAGTCGTCGTCGCCGTCGTCGTTGTGTTTAGCAAATTTTCCTCTCAAACTCTCCGGGCCTCAACACGGTGATGATGGGGTTCGTAAGCGCCGTGTTCTCATGCAGTAAGCCCTTGCACGTGAGAGATGAGAAATGTTGAATGAGAAAATGAATGTTTCTGAAAAATCGGTGAGAAAATGCCATCGCTCTCTCACTCTCGCTCTCTCTCTCTCTATCTGGCTCCCGCGTGCGCTCTCACCTTTAGCCTTCTCTGCTTTCGCGACAAACGCGCCGCGCGAATCGAGGAAATCCCCGGAGCGCCACACACAGCGCGCTTGTAGAAGACGCCTGGAGGGGACCGATGGCCTGGTGGGATGGAAATTGGACGCGCGATTCACACCAAACTTAACACGATCCCATCCTCCCTACCGGGCACGCACGCACACCATTTCACGAACGACGTGCCACCCTTGGGGTGGTTGCACAAAATCAGGAAGTTTTCCACGACCACGTCTCGGCACTGTGCCACCCTATCCGATCCGATAGGGCTGGCAAATCACAACGACGAAGAATATCTTGCTCCAGCCAACATTAGAACGTTTACACAGTTGGCGACGACGACGCTGCTGCTGGTGGTTTGGTTGCCAGAGGCCCCTCGCCACTCAACGCCTGCTTTGCTCTTTGCTGCTGCTGCTGCTCCACCGTTGTCGGCCGTTATCGTTTCACGGGGCCCGCGCACGCCCTTTTCGCTCGTGCGATGTCTTGGCCGCCACCGCCGTCACCACCGTAGCCTTGGCCGATAGGTCGGTCGTAGGTGGCTGGCTGACTGGCTGGGTGTTTTCAAGCGTTGTATGGGGGCACAACGCCACACATCGAACGCGGCGGAAAACTCCCGAAAACGAAACGAAATTAAAGAACACAGACACACGCCCCGGAACACTATCACCGCACTCGAGCCATCCCACACATTGGCCTTTACAGGAACACCTACTACTACTGCTGCCCTTCTGGTGCACTACTGACGACTTCTTGTTCCTTCCTCGGCAACTATGCGGAACCGGAAGAAAGGATAAGGATTCCCACCGAATCGAACCAAGAATTCAAATGGACCGTCACTACGGCACAGGTTTAATGCACGTTCCCTTAGCACTGATAGGTGGCGGCAGCAGCACTGCGATAGTGGCTGGGACCAGTGCCGCCTTCACGAGATTCGCTAAGGTCCACCATCGCCAAGCGTTTATCTGTTCCTGGCTGCTGGGAGGTGCGTTTTGCTTGGGGATCACGCACACGGTCTTTTTGGGGCGAGCAAGAATTTTCGGATCTCTCTCGTTTTCTCGTGAGCGTGGTGCGTTCCACGCTCTCGCGATTTCGCGTTCAAATGATAACGATGAACTCCCCCTCCCCCGTGGCTGATTGTGGAGTCAATGGGACCGCATGACCGGGCGGTCTCGCGGTCCTTCTGATAAGAGGTTACTTTTCTCTGAAAAAAGCGCGCACCCATCAGCGGATAATGTAGAACCTAAAATAGGGAAGGCGTGTATCATGATGTCCAACGCTTGGGAGAGCTGCAGTCTAGCCACACATTGCGGCAATCAAATTGCAGCTTGCAAACTACTTCGACTAGTGCAGAAACAAGGATCCATGGACAGAAACCAACGATCAATGCCGTGCAGTTTGAACGAGCGATTCGCGAGCGAAAGGTTGCTGCTGCCGCGACCCCAAAAACACACTCGGTCGTCGTATTATCGGAAATTGTAAAATTTATGAGTTGCCTCTCGAGTAGCGGGGACCTTGGACGAAGGTGAGCACACGCGAGGCAGAAGGCAGCAGGAACACCGTGGGGTTGCGGATTTGTTCGTTCGTGTGTTTTGGAAGAAAATAGAACTGTTCGTTCGTCGGTGGGTTGGTCGGTTGGTCTGGGTTAACGGACGACGGAGTGATTCACGTTTCATGAGAAAATAGGGGGGGAAGGAGGGAAGGGAGACGCGGGGACCCATTTGCTGCCACTTGCAAGGTCGTTCCGGTACAACAAACTGCCCGTTAGCGAACGCGCGTGCCGTCCCCAGTACGTTTTTTAACACTCCAAAGTTGCGTTTTAGTTGCAGTGTATACGTAAAAGCTTAAATTCGCTGTCCAACCCGAGATTTCGCGAAGGTTGATCGAAAATACACGGAAAATACACGTAAAACAGCACCATACCCAAAACCGGTAAACAAACTACCACTGCGTTACGTTACGTTACTATTTTCCGTTACGAACAAACCCGTTAAGCCTTCCACACACAGCACGCGTTGCTTGCGGCAGCTGCGACCAGGCACGTTCAGACCGCGGCCGACCCATCAAGCAATGGTGTTATGAGTACGGTGTTGCACAAAGTCTAAAATAACTGTTTTACTATAAAGCAAAATTTATGATGGAAATATTAAAGCTTATTTCATTTATGTTAACAAGCAGCTTTTTGGTTATCCTATTCCAGATGCTTTTCCATATCTCAAGAAGGAGGAGCTAAAAAAAGATTTTTTCTTGTGTTGGGATCATCATTCTATTGCTTCTTTTGCTGAAATAACGGGCTTAAAACAAGAAGAATACATATTTCCTGCAGTAAAATAACCCCTGGTTTGTCTGGTGTCAATGAATTATGGCAGGTGATTGATTATTTTAAATTTATTCTATAGAACTAACAGCATTCACATTCAAACTCTCCAACTCCAACTTGAATCAATTTTTTCTTGAAATAAAATCTCTATGCGGCTAGCGTCACAAATCCATTACCGGAAAAAAATCTACCTTTGTATATTGCTCTAGCAAAAAAGAAAAAAAAAACTCCAGCAGGAACACTAGCATATCTCCGACATATCGAACCACCGTCCAGTTCTCCGCCAACGATCACAAATTAATACGTTTTCTGCGCTGCCTAGTACGCTTGGCAATATTCTCTTGCGACGGTACACCAGTACTCTCTCTTCTCGTATCATCCAGCACGATCACCTCCACCGGAGCAGCGGCAACGGTGGCTGCCAGCTGTGGTGTAGGAGATGCCACTCTTGGTGTACCTACACGGCGGGCCCTAGTGGTTCTCTGTTCGCTTGCCGTGATCGCACTGGGTGCATTGCTGGAGCTCGAGGTAGATGATGTTTTCGTTTTCTTCAAATCCGATCGCTCTCGCTGTGGACTGGACCCATCGAATTGAAGCCGAACTTTGGTCATTCGCATTGCCGGTTTTCGCTTTACAGCCGTGGCCGATGAGGAGGAGCCTTGAGGATCTACTCGTCGTCTAGTCGCCGTCATGGGGGTGCCACCGTGAGCCTCATTTCTTCGTGCGGAGTACGATTTCAGGGACAGTGCTGAATTAGATACGGATGGTGTCGATCGGGAATCGACGAAGCTTGCCTCTACCACATCGTGGACGCTCTCATCCGAGTCATCCAGCACGACAATGACGCTCGAACTATCGTGATCTTCTTGCTTTGGACCAACAGTTTCCACGGTCCTCTTCCTTCCCAGGACAAGCACATCTCGAAACGACCTATTCAACGAGGGACTATCAATCGCCGAGTTGATGGGTGACGCTTCTTTTGCTTTTACTGGTGTCGCTGGAGTACTGGCCGCTTCATCAGGTGTGGGATGATCGCACGGATATCGATTCGATTTGGTGCCCGAGCTGGGTAATTTCGAATTGGCCACAATGTGTGACATCGGCACCACAGATTTAGCGAAACTACTGTCCATCACCACGTCCACTCGTTCTGTTGCTTTTGCTGCTCCGGAGGACAGTGTGGTTAGCTGATCAAAGGGTGAGGCGGAGCTGGTCTCAATTCGTGTTCTCTTCTGTCGTCCATTGGCACGTCGTTCCGTCGCTGGTGCTGGCGGTGGTGAATCGACGAATATGTTAACCGTCTTTGGTTTGCGAGCGGAAGCCGTGGTAAGGGGTGCGGTAACTCGATCCTCCACACCACTAGCATGCCTTTGCTGATGCCGACGGGAAGCAGCCTGCCGCAGCAGCTCATTAACACGATCCACCGTCTTTGGTAGACCACGGGATGCCACCGAATGCGGCTTGCTAACGGGTGTTCGCAGCTGCAGCTTATCGAACTCCGCACCTAGATTACGTACATCGGTGGAAGCCGAAGCTTTGCGTGAGGCCAAAAAGTCACCATAGCTCATCCTCGATTTAGCAGAAGATCGTTTTCTGGCCTCTTTATCGGGTCGCCAACCCTCGAGCATCGATTGTGCTAAGTGTTGGTTGAACCGAAGGTCCTCTAGCAGCGCCTCGTCGACGATCAAACGTGGTATGCCCACCCATAAGGAAACGGCACGTTCGTAAACCGGCACTACGGAAGCCCAGTTGCCCTGCCGCTCTTCAAACTGTGCCCGATGAAGCATCGTACGCATGACGTCCTTTGCCAGTTCCGAGCGATATCCGGCCGTACACCACAACTCCTTGGAGGAGCTGGGTTCGATTGGTGGCTGTTGAGCCAGTGCTTGTCGTACCCGCGGTTCCATCACCTTGAGCCAATGATCGGTAATGGCTTGGTAGTAGTGCCCGATCTGTGCCACCGGTCGCTGTCCATTGAGCACCGCGTATCGAGCCGCGAGGGCCGCCGTTCGGAAGGCCATCCATTTGTGCAACGTTGACTGACAGTAGGGACAACCACAGGTAGGCTCGTGGTCAAACATTAAATATTTTTCAATCGGCATTTCGACCCTTTGCTGCAGTTCCTCCTGTCCTGCCGATAATCCGTCGCTATCTTGCAATGTGACACCCGTGAACGCTTGCCTGCGACCTTCGACAGTAAGTGGCTAAGTAGTAGGACAGATAGGAAGATCTCAGAAATTGCTGCTACATTGGTTTCGTTGTCTCTAACACTTACCAGGCTGCTTTCGGTTGAAGATTCTTTCGCAATCTTTCGTACTCCATCGATTTCATCTTGCACGGCACCAAAAACAGATGCAGCCGATGGTAGCATTGACCACACACGATTCGTCTCGTCGCTCAGGCCAGTGGCCACCTGTCCTGGGGCTGGTTTGATCCGATACTGAGCTACCGATCCGATCGTGCGGTGCATTAGCAAACGATTCAGAATTCCAACGGCCATCTGTAATATGCGGAAACAAATGAATGGTCGTGAACAAGATTCACGCTTCCATCACCGCTAGCCAGCAGCAACCGTGACATACCTCACTGCGGTCTACCTTCTGCATATCGGCACTAACATTGCCGTAAAGCAGTAGAATCTGTAGCACCCGCAAACCGGCACCACGTTTGATGGTATACTTCAGCATCTGCTCGATGTATCCCTCGATGTAGGATCCAATTTCGTACCGGACCAACAGATATTGCAGCACGGCCACCGTTGTCTCAATGGTAGCGAGCGAAAGTGTTAGCAGCTGCTCCCGGCAGACCTTCTGCAGATCGTTGAAATTGGTAACCATCAGCTTCACGAAGGCTACCGGTGGAACGGACGCAGGAAACGGTAAACCCGACTCCGTCGCTAACCGAAACAGGATCTGTGCCGTGCGACCCTTTAGCAGCTGATGGTTACCATCGGATAGTTCCGCTCGATCAACCCACTTGTCCGCGAGTGCAAGCGTACGCCGGATCAATTTCAGTGCGCTCTCAAGCCCCTTCCTGCTGCTACTCGATCCCCTATAAATGGCCAGCGCTAGGCAGAGATTGAGCAACGGAAAGCGACGCGATTCGGGTACAGCCGACGTTGTCGGTTCCTCTCCCGGAGAAGGATCGTGGCAGCAGCGTTGCAGTAATTCCATGGCACGCTGCGCCAAGGCTGGTAACGTCGAAAGATCTCCACCGGCATGTGCTGGCCATTGATCAGTATCGCTGTAAAACACCGGCAAACACTCCGCCGCCACGTGGTGTTGCTCGAGCAGAAACCCTAGCGCGGCGCACTGATCGTATGGTTTTTCAGCCCGGCGCTGGCTGATCAATAGCAAACCCAGCAGCTGAAGTTCAACCGCCCGATGAGGATAGTAGTTCAGTTGACAGTACCGAGCCGTACTGTCGAGCAAGGAGGTGACGTACATGAGGGAAGGAAGCAATGCGAGGATCGGTGACCGGAACCCTTCGACACACATTAGCCTCATCATCGCCGAGAAGTGGTGCCGGAGCGCATCCAGTTGCTCCAGTGTCTGCGTTTCACAATCCAGCTGGTTTGCGAGCAGTATCCGTTCGTCCAGCTGTCCATTACGCAGATGTTCTCGCTCCAACGGTATCTCGCGCAGCCGGTTCTTGGAGGTTTGGTTAAGATACCAAAACCGGTGGTAGCTTATGATGGCAAACGATGCCTCGCGCTTGATCTGTTCCGAAACGGTGCTCGGGTTGTGGCTTTGCAGACCGGCCCATAACTCGTTGATTTGCCGTGCTGGCAGCTTCTCCCATTCTTGTTCACTGAGCGAGTAGAGCGCCATACCGAACGTGAGGCAATGCTGACGCACATTGCCCAGCATGCTCAGCTGCTGGAAATAACTGGTCAGCGTGGGAGCTGTTTTGAACTTGGCCACGAATGCCATTTCCTGTGTGATGATCGTTATTTTTTCATTGGTTGAGGGCTCGCTGGCAAAAGTGAATCCGAACCGATCGTAGTGCTCCTGGGAGTACATTTGCACTACGGTGAGCGATCGTACCGGATCATCGGTGGGGGCTTTTCCTTGGAAGAAGAATATCGCTCGCAGCACGTCGTTGATCGCATCGATGCCAGCGATGTTGCTGGCTTCGTCGGTAGGCATTTCCCATTTGTTGTCACGAATGGTAAGCAGCAACTTTAGCAACTGGATGCTTAGGTTAGACCAAACGAATGCCGGACTCGTGGACATACAGCCCTCGAGTAATCGAAGCAGTTTAAACTCGGATAGAAAATCGAATCGTTCCGTGCTGTTCAGCTCGATAAACCATTTCGTTAGTGTGATCAATTCCTTTCTCTCGTTCTCGTAGCTATCATCATCGGTTTCTGTTGCGGCCTGACGTAAACTTTGCATTGCGTGTTTCACATACACCACCGCTTGGCGTGCGGTAGAGTGTAGTAGCGAACGCTTGAGGTCACAATCCAATTCTTTCAGCAGCGTCACCTTCCGTTGGAACACCTCACAGACCCGAGAAATGGTGTAGCTGGTAGCGGGGGTCTGCTGTACCGGTGACCGTGTACGATCCGTTGCTGCTCCCTTCATCTGATTAATACTGATGATGATCAAAATCGTTAGCAATCGATCGGCCAGATGACGCCGGATTTGGGAGCAGTTGCGACACAGGGATTGTTGCTCCTGCCGGGAAGGACAGTGGCGCACGAAGGGTAACAACCTTTCGACTAGTTCGATCATAGCCGCGGCTAGCTTCAGATCGGCGACCAGTTCTGAACCCATGCTGTTTAGATGCGAAAAGCTGTTCATGGCAGTGAGAATAATCACCTTCATTACCAGCTTATCGGAGGGAGCGATGGTATACAAGGTGCGAGCTGTCGTAGCGAGGGTCGCATACTGGTACACCGTAGGACGGTCGCTGCGTACAAGCTTTACCGTTTGCTGCACCATTTGGCCAATGGTGGCGTATGGTTCCTCCTTTAACGTCTGGAAGAGGTTGAAAAACTCCCCATATCTCAGGTACTCTGGTTCGCTTTCGCAGAAAGCTAGTATTCTCTCAACGTACTCCAAGCCATCCTCGAACAGGGCAATCAGCTCCGGCTTGTCGAGTCGAACCGTTGTGCTCATCGTTTCCATCACAGTACGAAACAGCTGCTCCGCCTTGGTGCGATCGTAGGCAAAAAAGCGGTTCAGAATCACCATACTGGTACTGAACACTTCCCGGAAGTAGTCCAAGACTACCGTCCGTACTTGCCCATCGGTGTTCGATCCGTGTGTGCCGGCTGCTTGGATTAGAAGTTTGCGCTGTAGCTCAATTACAACATCGCAGGCGGCCGCACCGTACAGTGCACGGTCGGTGGCCTCTTGCAGAGCGGGCAGATTCGAAAGAGCAATGCGCTTGACTCGTTGGAATAGTACCACCTCCTTCTCTGTTATCTCGAACTGTGCCATTAACGTTATGAGCAGGACCTGGGCGCGCTGCTTGCCGTTAAGCTTTAAAATTCCATTATACAGCATCTTAATACAGTAAACACGTAGTTGTGCCGGTGCGTTTCGAGAGTTTTCGAGAAAACTCTCGGCAAGCTTAAAGCAAGCCTTCCAGGGGCTCGTTTCCACGGCAGTCGCTGGCTCTTGGCGGACTAGCCAATCGATCAAATCTTTGGCGAGGTGTGCGAGGCAGATGTATTCATTCGCATGGCCCTTGAAATCATCCGCCAATCGTTGCATTTGTGCGAGTGTCTTCTTGAATGAGGCCCGATCGGATTGCTCGAGTCCGAGACGCAATTTGCTAATCTGTTCTTCAAACTTTGGTAGTTCCATCTTGTCCGGCGTGGTCCACGGCTTGAAGCGAAAGAAAAGGCTCGTGATGCATCGAAACCTTTGGGGGTGGGATAGTTTTACTTACCTCGAAATGAACAGAATACTTCCTTTTTTCATTCAAGGCACCATTTAACGCAGTACGACTATATATATTGCAAATATTTACCGAAAAGCACTCCGATGCGCACCCGGATTACAGTTGCAGACGATTACGCGCTTCTTCCAAGCAGCTGGAAGAAGCGGAGCGTTCGTTTAGCCAGCGACAATTCAAAACTTGAAATGCAAGTAGCTCATTCCACAGTGATGTACAAAAATGCAACACATTTGCAACTAAAAAAAATGGAACAATCATGTTTCCGTATTTATGCTTCTTGTTTGAGATAACTCTATTTTTCGGATTTTCATTTGTATTTGCTACAGATATTCGCATCAAAAGAGAAATAATAATTAAATCCCGTAACTGAGCTACTCGAACATAAAAAATGAGCTAACGGGTTGTCAACGCCGTTTGAAAGTAACGGAAGAGAACAACAATACCGGAGCGCCAGCGCATTTCGCTTCTGCAAAGGTTTTTTTTCCCAAACACGGACGCTTAAAGACGGTGAAGCATATTCGTGAAGAGAGAGCGCACTTTCGACCGAGTGCATTATGCGTTAGTTCCAACTGTAAGTCGCACCTTAAAAATAGAGAACAAAAGCTACCAAACACGATTAGGCGGGTGTTGCAGCAGAAGCATAACCTCAAAAAAGAAGGGCCAGGTAGGAAAGAACATGAAATCACTGCTGCCCGTGCCGGAGTTCATCGATGACGATGACTGCTCGTTTACTTTCAAGAAGGTATGTGATGCTTGCTTTAAATTCGTGCCAAAAAGCGCTGCTATAAGTTGTTGCTATCCATAGGCTAACCGGCAGCGCGTCGCGTCACACTTGCGCAGGCCACCAAAGTTGTTCCACCAGAGCTTCAACCGCTGCGTCCACGCATCCGCTGCCAATGTGATCTCGTTCCGTGAGGACAGCCAGAGTGAGCTGAGCGCACTTTATAATCGCAGCAAGACCGAATCCTATTACGAGCAATGCTTCGATCAGCTTGCCAAAGTTGGCGAAGGATCGTTCGGCGAGGTATTCAAGGTACGGAGCCGCACCGATGGCCAGCTCTATGCGGTGAAGAAATCGATTGCCCTGTTCCGTAGCGAACGCTGCCGGCAAGCGTGCTTCGAGGAGGTGCGTCGCTACGAACAGTTCTCCGACCACGAGAACTGCGTCAAGCTGTACCAGGCCTGGGAACAGGATGAGCGGCTGTACATGCAGATGGAGCTGTGCAAATCGAGCCTGGAGAACGTGGCAATGGTCGAACTGCCCGAGAGCCGGATCTGGTCGATCCTGCTTGATCTCCTGCTTGCGCTGAAGAGCCTGCACGATCGGAATCTGATTCATCTGGATATTAAGCTGGCCAACATTCTCGTCACCGACGACGGTACGTGCAAGCTGGCCGATTTTGGGCTCGTGTTCGATCTTACACAGGGAAACAGCCGGTACGCTTCCGAAGGAGACTCGCGATACATTGCCCCGGAGTTGATGGAAGGGCGCTACACGAAGGCGGCCGACATTTTTAGCCTAGGACTGGCTACGCTCGAGCTGGCCTGCAATCTGGAGTTGCCGAAGGATGGGCGCATGTGGCACCGGCTGCGCAGTACCCAGCCACTACCGGATGAGTTAACGAAGAAGATGTCGCCAGTGCTGCGGGATATCGTACAGCGCATGCTTCGTGTACAGCCGGAAGAACGGCCCACGGTCGATGTACTGCTGCACCATCCGACTATTCAGAAGCTACGGGAAGATCGTAGCCGCTCGCGTCTAGTGCGCGGTATCGTTGGCTTCTTCCGGCGCAAAATGCTCTCCCTTCGGCAGTTTATTGCTGGAGCGCTCTTGTGGTTGGTGGCATGCTTCCGGTTACAGCACCGCAAGCGGCCATCGGATCGCGAGAACAGAAGATCCTCGAAGTGTGCTTCGCGATCGTTCCAGGAGCAATCTTCGGGGACACTGCAGGGCGACTCGTTCTACGGTAGAGGCGAAGAGGAGGATGACGGTGATGGTGTCGCGGAATCACCGGGATCAAAGGATAGCATGCAAAGTACACCGACTTTGAATAACTCGATTCCGTCGCAGTTGCCTTCGATTAGGATTGTTAACTCGACGCCTTTGAATCATCACCATTTGCACCAGATGCAGAATAGTTTGTTGCACCAGCTGCACCAGCAACACCACCAATCGGGGAGTGGTCTACGGCATCATCAGAATCGCTTACCTTGCTCTCCACTGCGGGTACTATGGTAAGTGCGATCTCCTCCTACATGATCCTCGCTGAAATCCGAATCGCTGACTTTCATTAACATCCCGTCCCATTTTCTACACTCTCCCACATCACCAGGTTTGGAGAAGACGAAGACGATGATCTATCGCTGTTGAATGATTCCCAAACGCACAATCGTCACGCTATCTCATCCACGCCGCTGCATGGCCGAACGGCGACGTCGGCGGCCCACGCCAACACAACGGCAGAGAAACTGAAGCACCTTAATGATAGCGATAGCGATATTCGGCCACTCAGTACGTCGCTACCCAAGGATGAACAAGGTCAATCACCTGCCAGTGGCGGTGGTGGTAGAACTGCTGGTGGTGGTAATACTTCCGGCCATGATTCCTCGATCATGGCGACACCAAACTGTTCCTTTCATTTGCTGCATTCTGGTGGACGAGGCTTCGCTGCGACGACCCCGTCTGGCTGTGATTCTCTTTCGTCCGGGTTCGCTTCCCTCCCGAGCAAGAAGCGATTACATTTTAACCTCGATGAGGATGATACGGATTCCAATTGAACGGCGAAAGACAGTCCTCTAGCCACACTCAAGCCGATTGTAGAAGATCTCCGACGGCTCTCTCTATCCCTATCCGGAAGGCTCGTAGGGGAAATACGAACAAACAAGTACGCGAAAAAGACACCCCAGGCGATCATCTTTTGTTTGTTTGTTTTGTTTTGCAATTAACGATACTATTAAGAAGAAGCCAAGCTCTCACCAATAACGGATCTCACAAACTACTACTATCCTTTTCCCCACAGCGCTGTTCCTGCTGCGCTGTTTGCTTTAACACGCAGGAACCAACGGGCTCGCCTGCTATTAATTGCGACGAAAAAGATCCACTAGGACACGCAGGACCTAGCAGGTAGTGATGAGCATGTACGAGGAGCTCTCAGGGCGTCTACGTTCGTGCCAGCAGCATTCCAGGATCAGAGCAAAGGTAGGAACGATGAATAGGGTGGGTGAAACACGAGCCAAGCAACGACTAATAACGAGGAAGGTCCTAGGTGGTGATGGTAAATGTGTAACAAAACTAGCAAAAACTTGTGATAATTTTCCGTAAACTATTTTGTTAACTTTCTATCTAATTGAATGGGTGCGTAAAAAGAGGAACGCAAGTCGCGCGCAATGTTGTCTGCGGTGTATAATGATCCTTCACTTCCTAGCAGAGTCAAGAAGCGAAACGGAGGTAGCACACGATATGGTTTTACTGTATTCGGATTGTAACCATTACCTTGGTTGCTACGAAGTCGGTTACGTAGGTCATTCATGCATACAGGATCCAGGATGTTAGTGGTTAATCATGAAGGAGTAAATCGCGGGATAACGTGGCTGTATGTGTGCGTGTGTGCGTGTATGTATACACTATGTATAGAAGTAGGCCCAACATAGTCACTCGAATAAATATCATTATGCTACAAGGAATGATTAATTTGGTGTATGGTTTTGTATCGGGCTCACCGAGTATTATTATTTTATTTTCACAAAAACGAACATCTAAATCCTCCCCTATTTCACACATAACAATGTACAACGATTCCGAAATACGTTCGAATAAAAGCCTGTTTTCAGAGTTAGAGCACCACAGCTCTCCGCCCACCAGCACTTATTTCGTCAGCTCCTTCAGTACAGCACCGGCGATGACGAGCCGTTGAATCTCGGACGTACCCTCGTAGATTTCCGTAATCCGCGCATCGCGATAATGCCGTTCGGCGGGCATATCCGAAACGTAGCCCATACCACCGAGCACCTGAATGCACTGGTGGGCACAGTAGGTGGCCGCTTCGGAAGCTGCCAGCTTCGCCTGGGCGGCTTCCTTGGTGAATGGTTTTTTGTTGTCCTTAAGCCAGGCCGCTCGCCACGTGAGCAAACGGGCCGCCTCCAGCTGGGTGGCCATATCGGCTAGCTTGCTCTGTATTGCTTGCAGCTTGGCGATCGGCTTCCCGAACGCTATCCGCTTGTTCGCATAATCGACCGCACACTCCAGCGATGCCTGCGCAATCCCGAGCGCCTGACTAGCGATCCCGATGCGTCCGGCATCAAGCGTTTGCATCGCAATTTTGAACCCGAAGCCGGGTTCCCCCAACAGGTTCGCGGCCGGAATGGCACAGTCCTCGAATATCAGCGAGCAGGTCGACGAACCGCGGATGCCGAGTTTGTCTTCCTTTTTGCCAAGCGAAAATCCGGGTGTATCCTTCGGTACGATGAACGCCGAGATGCCCTTGTGCTTGAGCGATTTGTCGGTGGTAGCGAACACGACGGCCGCACCGGCCTCATAGCCGTTCGTGATCCAACACTTTGTTCCGTTCAGCACCCAGTGATCACCGCGGCGGATGGCGGTCGTCGAGGCGGCCCCAGCATCCGACCCATTGCCCGGTTCGGACAGAGCAAAGCATCCCACCTTCGTACCATCGGTGTAGCCAACGACAAACTGTTGGTGTTGCTCTTCATTGCCAAAGTGTGTCAGCGGACCGAGGTAGAGCGAATTGTTGACCGACATGATCACACCGGCCGAGGCACATCCGCGCGATATCTCCTCCATCGCGATCGCGTACGCGAGATAGTCCAATCCCGTTCCGCCGTACTCCTCCTTCACCGAAACCGCCATCAGGCCCAGCTCACCCATCTGGCGTATCTGCTCGGCCGGGAACAGATGCTCACGGTCGAATTTGGCCGCGTTCGGGATCAGTTCATTGTCTGCAAAATCACGGCATGTTTTCTGCAGCATCTGGTGTGTATCGGGCAGTGCTGATAAGCTGGCAATCGTACGGCGGTACTTTGAGATATCCGCATCTCGATGGCGGAGCAGCGGAGCTACAAGCGATGGGGGAAGGAGTATGCGGAAAGCATTATTATACGAGATTGTTACGGCAGAATTACCGCCAGAAACACCGGAGAGTCCGGAGTCCGGAGTCCAAAGGTTCGAAGCCGTGACTTTGTTTTGCTCGAACACACAATGTGGGAGGCAGTTTTGAGAAAATTCTGGGTCACAGCATCCGATCTTAGCACACTTACCGACGGCCCTCGAGTACGCACGTAGGCCAAGCATTTTGGAGGTAGAGTAAATAGTGGTCCAGTTATCACAAGTTAGCGAGAAACCTAGTAAGCGAACGGAAACTTGTAAATATTAATTTATTTTATCCGTTTGGTCCGCCGTCCGGAGGAGTTTGTCAAATGTTCGAAATTCGAACTTTCGCTGAACCTGTTTGAAACTCGAACTGCAGCAGAACAACGAAGACCGTTACAAACATCCCGATTATCAATTGCAAGAATTTTACTTAACTAAAAGTTTAGCATTTAAAGCACCATTATTCACAAGTGTAGAGCCTTCTTTTGAGGTTTGCCGTTCGTGCAATCATCACTCGGAACCACACTCTGAGCAATGAACTCGATCAGCGTTCGCGTCGGTCGCCCCGTCATGCCACGCCGGATGTACGGAAAATCGTTTCCCTTCGTTTTGAGCACGTTCAGCGCGTCGATGTGAATCCACTGACCGCACGGTAGAAATTCGCGCAAGAATGCGGCCGCTTTGCAGCTGTTTGCCCCTTGGCCCTGTCCCATGTTCTGGACGTCGACATGCTCCGCCGAGCAGATCTGCTCACGGTAGTAATCCCACAGCGGCAGACGCCACACGCGATCGCCCGTGTGAATACTGGCGTTCTGCATACGCTGCCACAGGTCCTCGGAGTTGGTGAACACGGCACTGCACACCTTGCCGAACGACTCGATAACCGCTTTCGAGATGGTCGACACGTCCACGATGTACTTCGGTCCAAAGTGTTCCGCGTACAGCAGCGCATCAACCAGCACCAACGGAGCCTCGTTACTGGTCTTCACTATCTCGATGCTCTTGCCGTTCCGCACCTGTATTACATCCCCCGGTTTCATGGCGTTGCAACCGATCATGTTCTCACAGAGCGGAATCAAGGCGCGGATATTGACCGGAAGTTTCAGGGCAGCAATAGCCCGGCTGGCGGCAACAACGCAGGCCGCTCCGGTCATATCACCGCGCATATCGGTCAGCGCTTCGATCGGTTTCAGGCACAGGCCACCGCTGTCGTACGTATTACCTTGCCCAATCAGGATTATCGGTGGAACCTTCGTGTCGGTACCGTAGTAGCTCAGCTCCAGGAAAATCGGCGGTTCACAGGATCCCTTCGCGACGGTAAGGAAGGAGGTCATCTCTTGGTTTTCAGCCCATCCTTTCACCTTTACCTCCACGTTCACACCTGAGTTGCACAAAATTTGAACTACATTCTGTGCGAACGTGGTGGGTGTCATGTGGTTCGAGGGCGTTTCCTGTAGCTGCCGGGCTAGATTTTGCGCTTCCGCTTTCGCCAACCCAATGCGCCATCCGTTCGCATCGCACGGTAGCTCCGGTTCGTAGTATAGCTGCAGTTGGGGAATGAACTTCCGGTTGTTTACCGCCCGAAGTTCCTGATTAACCCACAATCCCATGTGGGCTCCTTCGGCGGCCGATTCGGCGTGACCAAAGTCTTCCACGTAGATGCGGCTCGTCTCGAGACTCTGTAGCTCCTGGCACCCACGTGCGGCCGCTATGCGGATCGCTTCTTTAGAGATGTCCATTTTTTCGACATCGTCGTACCCGAGGCACTCGCTGCCAAGCCCGCAAACAGCCACAGCCGAGTAGGTTGGCTCGAGGTTGTACAGAATTCGGACCTCACCGCGCCGTGGCATTGGTCCTGCCAGCCGGAGCAGTTCCAGCAGCTTTCCGCTCGTGTACGACTGGACAAAAGGAGAAGCCAGAACCAGTATCGGATGATTAGGGGGCGCTGCGGCCAGAACGTACTCACCCACTTACCTCATTATACTTGGCTGCGGTGGGCGTTAGGACACCGATGTCTAGCCGGTCGTTTTCATCCGCATACACTCCTAGTACCAAGCCGCGCGATGCCGGATTCGAGCATTGTTCGGTAATTTTAACGCCATGCTGGATGTTTCTGCTGGTCTGATACTGGAGCGATTTGATGCTGGGCCGCAAAATCCGTTTCCAAATATTGATCGACATTCCAGACGCTGGCGGTGACGAGGTTGCGACAAAAAGACCCTACCAAAAGGAAATGGATGAACCAAATTTCTTCGCTTCAATCTCAGACGATAGACTGAATCCAAATGAGGTTTTCTCGTGCCGCAAACTTGAGGCTATGGTTACTTCGGATGGGGTTTGCCAAAAGTACAACGATTTTCTAGTTTCCGTGGAGACTGCTTGGAGACGTGATACCATGATTTGGTGCCATGACGATTTTACAACCGCCTTTGCAAATAGAATTCTTTTTCAAGCAAGGCTCTGGACGATTCAAGGAAATAGAGCAGAACATGAGAAACTATTTAATTAAAAGGATGATAACTAGACGAGATAAGAGGTACTCTGGAAAAATGTGTGCAATTTCGAATTCACCGTTAGTTGCGCTAAGTTCACATCGTGCGCGCCAATAGCTTCCCAAGGAACCAAGGAGAACAAATTTTGGGGGATTCAGAATTCTGATCAGAACTCTAGGCTGTTCTCATCAGCATTCTGAATCCCCCAAAATTTGCAGCAATTTCTCCATACAAAATTGGGGGATTCAGAATGCCCATCAGAACGTCTGATGAGAACGCTGAATCCCCCAAAATAGTTCCCATTTTGTCCGCAGGGTGCGCTGGCACGGTATATATTGTGTACATATATATATATTTATTTGACGGTATATATTGTGTACATATACATATACATACATATATATGATATATATATTTATTTTCTACAAATATATGTGTAACACCAAATTTTAATTTTAAAAAACTAGGATTTATTATGAACTATGAAGGCTATACAACCCAGCGCAATGAACAGCCGCGAAATATCCGGTTGAAACAAATCCAACAGTCCTCCAATCATATTGCAAGGAACGGCCACGATTAGTGCAATACGCAACAGTTTATCTGCCCCAACGAAGGCTAGACAGATCATTCCGACAAGCAGAAAGCTAAAGTGCAGTAAGATGATGTACGCCTTCTGGAGTGCATTCTCACCGCCACTAATCTTCTCCGCAAACCATGCTAGCTGCCGGTTGAAATCGTCTCGTACACTGCCCAAAGATTGTAGCACATTAGCAACGGTTGCGTTGATACGCTGCAACTGCTCCAACGTGTAGCGGTATTGCTGCTCTGCCACACGGTGATGCTCGACAAAATGAATCCCGGTTTCATCAATCTTGGTCGCGATGGCGGCTGCGTTTGCCTGCAAACGCTCTAGATCGGTCAACAGGGAATCGTGGTTTACCTTGCTGCGCTTGGGCTGTTGCTCTAGCTGCCTCATGCTACCATCGATCCGAGCGCGCAAATCTGTCAACAATACGGCCACCTCCTGCTGCTCGGCTCGGATTAAACTTTTCTCGCGCACCAGTTCGCAGAAATTGGACTCGACCTTTGCCCGATGCACCTCGGACAGTTTCATGATGTCAACTTGCTGGTGCATAATGCACTCGTTGTTGCCCACCGTCTCGTCGATAGCTTCCCGAGTAACGCTCTGCAGCTTCTGTTGACTGTCCGCTAGCTCACCCATCATCCGCAGCAGCTCGTGGGCCGTGCTCATCAACTTATTCACCGTGAGCTCCGTTAATCCACGAAACTGTTCATGCCGTACGCTCGCACATACTGCTTTGGCACGGTTCGTGATCAGATGATAGGCGTTCCACGTATCAGAATCCATCCGTTCCCTGCACTGGCGCAACGACATCTCATCCGTGCATGGAAACAGAGGCCGGCCCTCGGAATCGGACTGACAGTTGAGCAGCATCACCGCCAACTTCCCCATTTGCTCTCCGTTCAGTTCGTGGCAGGATTTCTTCAGCTTCAACACGATCCGATGATGACAGAGATCCAGTTTGGACAGCGTCATTCCGATCCATTTCGATGCTTCCCGTATGAACTCTTCCTCAGCTCATACGGTACTCCCGGAAAAGTATCGATCGCCTGGAAAGGGACATTATTGAAAGCAGCTTACCTACCTAATCCTGCTACCAATTGCTTACCCGTGTCCCCCTGCGCAGGCCAAATATATTCCAAAAGCGAGGCAGTTGTTAGTGGTGATTGTAGGCAAACGAGCAAAAGCATAGCAACGATCCATCTGGAAAGGAGATTATGTCTAAGAATGGGACACCATGGTTAAATGGTTAGTTACCTTCTACTTGAAGAACTCATTTCGGTTTCTAAAATTAGTGAACGTGCCTCAACTAGCCCCTTGTCTAGCACGCGTGCTAGCAGAAGGACCAACGCAGAGAAAGAAGGACAATTTTCGAGGTACTTGCACCGGCGGTACATGATGTACCGGATGCTGCTGTTGTTGCCTATCTGCATCTGATGATGATGGTGATAATTGGTAGCACTTGCGGCGTCAACAGAAACGATGAAGAGGGTGATAGCGTACGGAAAAGCTGAAAATGTTAAGAATCTTCCACTTTTTACAGCGATTTTCGCAATGCTTACCATGATCATTCCTGTTATTACGCACTTGCGAACGTCAATGCCGTATCAAATAGAGAGGTGGTGTCTTAGAACTTGAAAGGTCGCCGTATTGGATTTTTTTACGTTATATGAGGCCACACACGGTCTGGTTCGGATCCACTTCAGAGCCTGGTTCGGGTCCGCACTAATAGAAGAGACGGTCGGACAAAGTTTTGCGGTGGTTTGTCGATGCACGCGAGGGTTTTTCCCAAAATGATCACCAAAAAAAGCGCAGATGTTGCTCACACGATAAGCACGTCCGGTCGCGTCGACGATCAAGAGGAAAGAGAGCTTATTTCAAGTGTGCGCGATCTGACAGCACGGCTTAACCCGGCTCGAATCTCGACGCCACTTGAACTAATAATAAAAAAATTAAATTTCACACGATTTGGTGTTGGACAGAGGATTTGGTGTTCTCATAGGAGAACTGTTTGAGCCTTCGAGGGGATTTCGTGTTCTCATAGGAGAACTGTTTGAGCCTTCGAGGGGATTTGGTGTTCTCATAGGAGAACTGTTTGAGCCTTCAGGGGGATTTCGTGTTCTCATAGGAGAACTGTTTGAGCCTTCGAGGGGATTTCGTGTTCTCATAGGAGAACTGTTTGAGCCTTCAGGGGGATTTCGTGTTCTGATTGTTGTCAGCAGCAGAACTGTTGGAGCCTTAAGGGGGATTTATTGTTCTCCTCATGAGAACTGAAGGCTACCTGTGGTTGCTTGGGTTACACCGAATTGATCCGGAAAATCCTGAACTCCGCATCGTACGATATACCGATGGAATCAATTACATTCAGAGAGCATCAGATTCGGTTAATCTTTAAAAAAAGACTAAACTTTAAGGTAAAATACCATTTTTTCCATTTTCACTTTTGCCCAAAAAGCACATTGTGTGGTTTCCAATCACCGCCATCGAATGCCGTTACACGAGTAACGTTATGTACATCTACCGAGTAATGTAGCCCTTGCTGTTTAGCGGCCACTAAGGAGTCTAAAAGCGGCCAGCTTCCATACAAAGTGGGCCCTTAATGATCGCTTAAATATTAAGCGGCAACATTGCATACCTTTTGCTAATAGGGTACCCTGGCCCAGACACGCTCGGCCGTTCCGTGGATTTATCATTTTTTTTGCTTTGCAAAAGGCCTACCAAAGAGAACACGAGTGCGAAATAGTGTGGTGGAAATTCTGTTTATCGTTAGTATACGCGGATAATCGATATCGGGCTTTCTGTGTAAACATTCGATGATGATGGTGACAACTTACGCACCACCCTGCAACGTGTAGTGTGGGTGCATCCGCCTGCTCCACCCACAACTCCGTGTTGGCCTGTTTTGATGTTTTTTGTCTTTTTCCACCCTGCTCGGTCCGTGATTTTCGGTTGTGCAGTAGTTTCACCAGGAGTGTGTTTTGTGGCACCGGATCGTGAACGGCAGAACGTGTGTAGTAAAAAGATTATTGTTTGCATCCGCAGTGGTGGCCAGCGGCCTACGAGCTGTCGTGAACCCCCCCCCCCTCGCCGGGGAGTGTCCACAAGAGTGAGCGGCAAACGAATGCGAAGAATAGTGAAAAAGTCGCTTCCAAGTCAGGCAAATTCCACGGTTGGCCTATCGCGTACTTGACGGTGGCGGTGCTCGTGATTTGCTGTGCTGCTTTCATTAGTGCATTTCACAATTCCGCTCTTTACAAGGCCTCCCCGGAGGTAGTGTGACCATCTTGTTGCTGGAACCGCCACGCACCGAAAGGGGTTGTCCCGGTTCGGGCTGATAAGGGAAGAGGATAACACCTCACCGCAGCAGCTAACAGGCCGAGGGGAACAAAGAAGAGAGAAAGAGTGAGCGAGCAGAAACGCGATGAGCTGATAAAGGAACACGGCACGTTTTGTTTGTTTATGATAATGTAAGTTTCAAATCTTCTCCAGCGTTTCACGTTGGTAGTTTCGCTTGCATTTACAGGTTGCGATCTAAGTGGGCAAAAAATAGGTTGGCCACGGTTTCTATGCCGTATGGCGGATGCATCCAGGCCAACGCATTCCAAGCCGCGGAACGGGCCTGACGAACTAGAATGGAATCCTTTCACCAAGAGATGCCACTACCAGGGAGGCACGTTCTAGCGAAAAGGGAAATGACTAAAGCATCGGTGACAGGAATTGCATTCCGAACCGCGAACATCGTTCTCGCTAAAATCGCGCTCCAAACGAGAAATCGCAGCAACGAGCGAATAACAAGCGAGTCCCGCCATGATTAGTAGATGCATGGCGATGATGTCGCGTGCGTCTGTATAGGAAACATACAATCGCGGCTAACAGTGACACAAACTCGGCCCCGTACTATGTAAACACTGACGTCCGATTCAACGACGCCCCCTTTAGCGAGACTCCATCCCCTTCCATTCCCTTCAGTGGTGCTGTGTTGCAAGAATGCAGAAGGCCCCTCACCACCGCGACGTGCCACATTTTTGTTTGGATTTCACGATTTTACGCGCTGACCAAAACTGAACGTTGCGCCGCCCCTTTGCCTGTACGTGCCGTACTAATTTGCATACCGAACTCCCCAAAAACAATGCTCGACCGTGCATGGTTCGGTTCGGTTTGCGAGCGTACGGTAGTTGAGGCTCTGCGTGTCTCGCGAATACGCATGGAAAAGCGGAAATGCTGAGTGTCGGGCAGTGGCACGTTTCAGTATCGCACATGACCTAGTGCAAAGGATTGTGTTTTGCTTCCCATTCTCGAGCCCCACCAGCTGACGTCGTCGTCGATGTCGGTTGGGCTGGTAAAATGCAAATTTTCTTTAGTACAGCCTATGTACAGCGTTGTCGACGTCTCGATGCTTATTTAGTGCGCTAACAAAGGTTACTTTGTGTAGCGACACCTAGTATGAGTAAGCCAAAGTAACTGATCCCCTGATCGCTTGGTTACCTAGCTACCCGCCCAAAAGTAACGCGATTCGTCGAACATTGTCACGATATGTGTGATTCCTATAGGAATCGAAGTTTCGCGTGATTCATACACTTCTGTAGCTGTTAGTTAGGTGGCAATTTAATGATAAGAACCCGTCCCCGTTTGCTGTCGTGATAAGCAAGCCTTCCTCTAGCTTTCTGGTGGATTCTAAAAAAAGAGAGAGATTACAGCGAGTCTATTTGCTTTGCGTTTGGTTCGCTATTTGCTCAACTCCAAAAAGAAACCCCAAGCGAAGGCAAGAATTGGCATGACGTGACGATCGATTTATGCTGACGAGCAGTATCGCCGGATGTTTTGTTGGCTAATCTCCCGTTGCTCAGCGCCGATCGTGTTCATGCGGAAAGTGTAATGTTCCAAACAAACGCAATAGCAATTGGATCCATTTTTTTTTTTTGTGTGGAGAACCTCGTTGCGATCAATTAGAATAACCCTTCGCGAGTCGACACGGTTTCCTCGCCTCTTGCGCCACACTGTGGCGCACTTCCGAAAGTGTTGGGTTACGGAATGGCTCACCATACTACGCTTTACTTAGTTAATTAATTAACCATCCGCAAAACTCTACGTTTCATCGATGGGTGACGAGAATGGTGATGACGATCGCAATGAGATCGTGAACGTGTGCTGCGTTGGACCGGCACACCGACCAACGCAGCGTAACGCGCCAACCAATCCAACGACATGTCTAACTCTTGCTTACTACTTGTTGCTCGCGCACTGGCTTACTTCATAAAAGCACACTTACTCGCGTCGTGTGCGAGGGAATCTCCCCTGCATGGTCTGGATGGGTATGCTAATTTCTGCTCTCCTTGAGAACGGACATACCATCAATCGCTGGGCACGTGGACAACACCACGAGCCGTTTTTTTCTATGTGTTTCATGTGTTCCATGCACAACTATGTCAACAGGTGAAATGCATTACGAGCGGAGAAGGAGAAAGGAGGAACCTGGTTATTGGTCCGCTTCATTGCCCTTGGATATCAAACGTACACTCTCTGCGCTTTCGTTGCTTAAATGCGATCCATCCTTCCATGGTTCGTCTCTGGGTATCGCTTCGCACGATCCCACCCACTAGAACGTCTTGGTGCCGTCCGGGTTGAGCAAGATCAATCTACGCGTCTCTACGTGATGTATCGGTCCACCAAGGCCTTTCTGCAGCGATGTTCGCTCGGTGGTGATGGGTTTCAATTGAAACAAATGAAGCATGGTGTGCACAGAATCCCGCTGACCGTTAGTTAGTACGAATCCGAGAGAAACGTTGTGGTGAGATGGTCAAGACAGGCCCCATCAACTCTCGTCTCATCCGGACTGCTATGATCGTGCATTCGTATTTGCTGCCCCCGCTCCTGTTATGTCTGTAGGTTTTTCTCTTTATTTTCCGTTTAACGGTGTCGTATAGGATGTGTGGCAATCGATTGGGTTAAACTGTTCAGTCAAAATTTGATGAGAGATACCCCATCACAAAACAATTACAACCACGTTTTAGGGGTCATTCGGGTGTGGTTTAGTGGTATTTTTTGGAAAAAAAAAATAACAACGATATTGGTTTTACATTTTGACAAAAGTTATCCGATTCCCTGTTACGGTTACCATTAACCACATCTTCTGTGAATTGATGTTGGCTACTACTAAGCTATTTTAACCTCAATTGCATTCTTGTGCTGTAACTGCAATGTTATGTTCATAATGAAACCACAGACGGACACAACGCCTTCTTGGGCTCAATAAGTTCCTTCCTAATCGATCACACCACACAGTCAACTACCATAACAACCACCGCTACGTTGATGTGTCGTCTAGAAACATCTAACAAAGATCAAATGCATAACATGGCGCGTTGCACTCTAGAGCTAAAACAGCTAGAATAATAATCAGAATCGCGTTTCATTCGTAGAAGAACCCAGAGATGAAATAATAATCTATCTCCGGGAGCAGATCTCTTCCCAATATGCGCATTCTAGGAACGCGGAACGCAATTGCTAGCATGGAGAGCACGCAAGAGCTCGTGAAGATGATTCCACGAGGCTGCCGCTGATGATCATGATGATGGATAGAAATGGGTCTTGAAGAGTCTTAAAATTGAAGAGAAAATCCGGCCACGATGCGAGGGACCAAAACATGGATAGGAGCGAATTGAGGGCGGGCGGGCAGCATCTTAACTGGCAATGGTTAGCCAGCCAG
>NC_064874.1:16539591-16542091 GCF_943734745.1 Anopheles darlingi | reverse complement strand
CGTGATCGCGTGACGTATGCCAACCACTTAGGAGTGGCTAGTCCGAGGTGTAAGAAGGCGTCGTGAAATTGGAAGAATATTATTCTAAATTTACTGTGGTCTCAATCGAGCAAAAGGATCAAGCGGGGGAACGTCTGAAGAGAATTCTTGTAGAAATGAAGACAAACACGAAGAAATGCAACTCACATTAGCGATCGTTATACACATAGAGTGGTGGTTGGTAGGAGAGAAGATATCTAATTACTGTTGAGATCATGAAGAAGACTATAGTTTAGATATCGTTCCTAGGAAGAGTGGCGCAAAAGAGGAACATTTTGTCTGTTATAAATGATAGTACAATTTTACAGGACGCATAAAAATACATTTAACATGAGAGCCTACTAAAAGGGCTCGCGTTCAAGAAACCCCGAACAAACCACGAGCAGCCGGCGACATGAGCTAATGAAATTTGAAACGATGGCAGCTTCTATCTCGTTGAGAAGTTTCCATTCCCTTCCAAACGTTAATAAGTTTAGTCGTTGTGAAAATTTTTTGCCGTATTATCACGTACAGAAACAATTTATGGATGTGGATTTACCGATGTTTCATTCCATAACACTTTTAGGAAAATCCCTTTTTTCTATCAAAAAATTAGTATAATATCGTGTATAATGTGTGAAAGTAAGCATGTATAGGAGGTGACGATCCCTCATGGTAGCAGCGCGTAGCCATCGTGGGTAAACCAGGCATGGCAACCAAAAAAGCTAGGGTAATATCGGTCTCGTGTTGCTTTGATTTGACAAAATTTCTATCTAAAAACTGTAGAAACATACAGCAATAGCGCGTAATAATGGATAACGTATGATGCAGCATATCAATAGAATTGTTTCCTTAAATCAATTTTGATTTCTTGTTTGCGAACAATCATGGTTCGCGAGCGGATTAGGATCGTGATCGGTTTTTGTGAGACAGCGAAACGACAAATTCAATGGTGCCTTTCCTTTCCCCTTTCCATTATCCTCACTTTTCCGGAACAGAACTATGTTCTATCTCTGTACGGAAAAACTTAGCCGCTATTATTTAAGTTAACCTTCCCCATCCGCCCCTTTGCTAGTATCAATACGCGGTTAGCGAAGTTATTATCAGCAATATAAGTCTGTGTGTGTGTGTGTGCGTATACAATTTTGTGCGGCATGATTGTGACAATTTATCGATATCGAATTCAATTTTGAAACTTCCAACCGTACACCGTTTATCCTATTTATAAGACACACAAGACCACACAAGTTCTTTAAGTGCAATCGACAGAAGGACGTAGGCGAAGTGGATGTGTTTCCTAGGAGTTCTAGGAGTCTAGTGCGCAAACGACCGTGAATATAATTCGGCTGTTGTCAAACTCTTCACATTATTATTTATTCTATCACATGATACAATACACCGCCCAGCGGATCGCAGCTCATTATTAGCTCGACCTCGAGCATCCCACACCACTCGCATAGCATCCCGGAATATAGGTATCAGGTCGGAGAGCACGCACAAAAACGGGAAGTTGGGTATGATGTGATGTGTTGTTAGTGTGTGTACAAGCGCGCAACCTGTTTCTTTTTCCACCAATTTACCGTTTTGTCTAACAAATTTGTTTCAAAAGAAATCAATAAACTGCGAGTTATAACAAAAATTACTGCAAAACTAACTGTAATTTGTCATTAAGAAGGAAATCATCATTTTTATCCTTTTTCAGGTGAGTCTGGGAATGATCTTAAGTTATTTATCTCTTTGCATCAGCATATCATCGCTCTCTTTGTATGGATCAGTATGGATCATATTGAGTAACGATAGCAGATGTAGGGTGCTGTAAAACTCAGTGCCAGGCAGTTACAATTTACCTATCATTTAAGAACTGTGTTAGTGCAAAGTTTAACAATCGTTTCTTTCAATCGATCATCCTCAAGTTTGATATCATTATTGCTTTGACAATTTGTTAAGAAAATTGTGCATAATACTGAAGAATGGTAGCCGTTACAACAGCGTTTTTCACAGTTACAGTTATGAACCGCCAACGATCATGAACTATTTTGTGATTCATTTTGGCCGAGTGACCGTTCCATGTTTTATTCTCTTTGCGATTCATAATCAAAGTAGCCAGAATTTACAATTCGTAGTATAGGTCGACACGACAGCACTGCTGCCGCTGTTGCTGCATTACACATTAATGTGGTGTGGCCAGTATATATCGCTGCCTGCGAGATTAAACCGCTTCGACCGGGGGTTTCTTTCGCGCCATAAAAACAGAAACAGTGGTTGGTTAAAGTAGCGAAAAATGAAAGATTTAAAAAGAGTATAACAGAACATTCTTAACATCGACTCGTAACGAGAAAAGGGGGGGGAGCTGCGAAGAAGAGAATGCTGACGAGGAACTGGTCATTTTGTTGCGCGCGTCTGTAGAAGGCGATGGGGGAGGGCAGGCCCTTTTTGCTAAAGGCCATATCGGTGAGAGTTGTTCTGCAGGTGAGATGATCGG
>NC_064874.1:16527091-16534591 GCF_943734745.1 Anopheles darlingi | reverse complement strand
TTGAGTGGGCGGTGGTGGTTGCTGCGCCGAAGCCGCATACCGTCCTGCCAGCGAGCGCTGCTCGTCACGGCCCACCCCGATGACGAGGTGATGTTCTTCGGACCGACCATACTGGAGCTGAGACGCCGCCAGTGCCGCGTCTTTGTGCTGTGCCTGTCGGAGGGCAACCACGAGGGTCAGGGCGATGTACGACGCCAGGAGCTATGGGATGCGTGCGAGAGTATGGGCGTCCGCCCGGAAGATATTACGCTCGTCGATGCGACACACTTGCAGGATGATCCGGCTGCCGAGTGGAAAACGGTTACCATCGCCAACCAGATACTACGGCAGATCGAATCGCTCGACGTGCAACTGTTGATCACCTTCGATAAGGACGGTGTAAGCGGTCATCCGAACCATTGCGCTATTTATTACGCCACCGCCTCGTTATGCCTTTCCGGACTAATACCGAACAGTGAGTGCAGTAACGGGGCCCCAAGATTGGCACCGCCCAATTGCTAATGATTTTCTTTGTTCGATTGGTGCATGTTTTAGCCTGCAAAGTTCTGACACTGGAAACGGTAAACCTCTGTCGGAAATATCTTTCGCTATTCGATCTTCCGGTGACGTTACTGCTCTCGACAAACTGGTAAGCTTAAAAGAAAAAATATCCAAGTATGCTACGATGATGTTGTTGCGAAAAGTGCCATCAAGGGCAAGGTCCATCAGGATGGTGTCCACAGGTCCACAGGAACTCCACCCAGCTACAACTAGATCAAATAGCCCAATGTGAGCTACAAGAGCAGGAATGACAATCGTATAACGGTGGCCACCACCGCCATACCAGGCGCAATCCGATATGTTATGCAATTGATACGATAACCATTCCGTGCAGCTTATCGGTGTTGCAAACGAAGCGAAGGCGTGAGGGCGATCGGACTGCATTTAGCCATCCTTGACACTCCTTATCCGGTGGCTATTTCTTTACGATTTAATGCCTTTTTCCGCTCAACCATTCTCTTCGTTTTCGGGATCCAAGATAAGATAATCTTTAGCGTGAAAAGTTGTGAGAAGGAGAAGGGAGAGGGGTTTCTTATTCACATTTCTCTTTCTTGTCCTTTTTAATGCTTCTTTTGTATGTTTTGACCGCCCTATTAGCAGGGGACGGGAAACTTAGGTTTCCGGTGGTTTCCGAATCTAAACTGCCCTTGCAATCTAAAGATAACGGGCAGGGTCGTCCCAGTAGTTAGATAATATTGTGCCTGACAGGCGAGAGGTTCGGGCCTTCGGACCGTGGGGTTGGTCAATGCAGAATGGTAATGTGCTGGAATCATCTCGATACTCTAGATATTGAGTCCTATTGACTGAATAGCGACAGTTCACCATCTCGGTGCAACTGTGCAGTGCTAACAGAGCGAATTTGCTGCTTGTAATCAGTTGCTTAGCTGCCGATCGTATGGAAGAATGATATGAGATTGACATCGAGACATCGATTGATATGCAAAATTGAAAGGAGGTCTCTACGTTTAAAATTCAGTTTATTTTGTGGTCGGCGAGTGATCCGGGTGCATGGCCATTTATACAATGGTGCCATCGATTTCAACACAAGTGATCGTGGAGCCATCGTCGGCAAGCAGACCGACCTCAATCTGGGCGGTGATGCCAACCAGCGGCAGTTCCATCGAGTAGTCCAAGGTATACGAGAAGGTGGTTCCGGCAGCCAACGGGCAGCTGGCTCCGGAGATACCTACAGCGCAAGCGTCAGCCAGATCATCGGGAATTTCGAATCCAACGTTCAAGCCGAGAACTCGGGCTTCAATGTAGGCCTCTACACCGGCAGTAGCGACGGGGGTGGTGATGCCAGTGGCATGTGCAATAAGTCGTCCACCCGACACAACCGTACAAGGCAGAGCAGTGCAACCCTCAATGTTGACCGTCGCCGGAACCGGTCGTCCTCCGGAACCTAATAGGATCAAGAGATTGGATTGAAGAAGTGTCACGTATTGTCCCACTCGTCGTCGTCATCGTTGTCGTTTCGCGGTTAACTTACATGGCCGGAAGGGTGTCTGTCCGAAGACGATGGCCGGCAGCAGGGCAGCGATCAGCAGGAACTTGTACATGTTGTTTGGTTGGCTGTTGGAAGCGTGATACTCAACTATCCTTGTACCGTTCGTGGGCGGTCTTAAATACTCCCAAATTCGATCGCCACCTTCGTTCCATGTTTACGTTAGGACCATTGGGTTAAGGTGTTATCGATAACGTAACTCCTGGGGTTTACGCACCTTGTTTAACGATAAAGAACACACGATACCAAGGTACGGGCCCATCGCAAGACGGCTTGAGACACTTGCAACAAACAATTTACCCCCCACGTGTCGACTGGGCATATGACGCGTTTGTCCACTAAAGCCCGGTTGCTTATCGGTGCGGTGGTGGCAATATAGGGATTTTTTCGTTGTTTTTTCGTGGCTTCTTATTCGTGGAATCCATCACTCTCAGGCTTGCGATTAGTGATATCAAATAATAGCACGCAATTATCGCGAACTCCCCTGGGGTCGATGCCAGAGGCCAATTTTTGGCACCCGACTCAATCCATGCAATCCAATGTCATAATTATTTGAAATAGCTCCGATGCAAGAGATAAGACCAGTGCAGCAATTCTTCTAGGCATTTCTTGGCCCGGCAACCCCGTAAAGAAGGAGGAGATTAGCGCAGGTGTGGGAAATTTGGGTAATTCATCGATTTGTGGCAAAGTGCAGACCCTCGCAGGTGCAGGTTTGCACTTGGTCTTGGAGCAGTAAAAACCAAACTATTGATTCTTCAACTGTTTCTTTTTTCTTGTTCTAGGGTAATTCTGAACTGGCGCGCACGGCGTGTGGTACAGAGTGCGATGCGGTTACACGGTTCGCAGATGGTTTGGTTCCGCAAGCTGTACATAGTGTTCTCTCGCTATATGGTAATCAATTCGCTGCGCGAGATCAACAAATCGGACGTAGAATTCGAGATACTGGACACCTAGAGGAAGAGGATTTGTGCTAGGGGACCATTTTGATACGATGCACCGAAGAAAAGATATCCGCCCTCGTTGAGCGGTGCGCCACGATGGGGAAAAGGACGCTTTCGCTAGTCTTGTTTTGTTAATTCTATAGCTACTTCCGTGGTGGGCTCAACGATCCTGAACCCGACGCACAAGCTATGAGCTCCTGTTCAATGCAAGCAGTGGCACGCTACCCTTTAAAATGTCCTCTCCGTTCATCCAAGGTGCGCGAGGGAGAGAAGGCGGAAATTTAATTTATACTATTTAAGTTAACTTATCGCCGAATACGTGAGGCGGAGCAGGATGTAGAATCTTTGTAAATAGTCTTAGGAAATGGCTGCAATGCTTACAACCATCCACCATCCCACTGCTGCCCATCCTCTTATTACTTCCATTTTTTCACCAATAAAAATGGCAATGTTTATGACGAAAGCTACTTAGCTCTTCTGTAGGCACTTTGGTGGACGGTGGTGGGAAACTACGGAGATACGGGGAGCACCTGGAAAACATTTCTGAAACTATAAACACGTGATAGCTGGTGTTAATAGTGGGTTTTTTCTGAAAGAAACATTTGGGAACTAAGCTGTAGCTTAGCTATAGCTATAGCTTAGCTCAATGTTCCAAATAGTATTTTTCGGTATTTCATATTTGGCCAAAAATTGGGGTTTGCGCTGAAGTGGTAGGTATCAGATTTATTGTAAAGCTATATAGTCCTCTTACATTTTAGCTTACTCGGAACCTACTATCGGAACTACCGAAACCGGAAACGGAAATTTAAAATTTGTCGGACTTCGTACATTTTTCGGCAAGCAACTCGAGCAGTATTTCCAGCAGCTGTGACTACAACCCTGACTTGCCAAAACCGAAAAACAAAGCGCGCGAAAAATCATCTCGTGAATTTCTCGTGATTGCCTGGTGATTTTTACGCGTTTTTTGTGTTAATTACGGTTCCTCGTTCTGTGAAAAATGTCGAAAAACAAAAGCAAATTACCCGCTTCGCCGAACACACTTCTAAGCTACTTTGCACGTTCGCCGGCCGGCAATAAATCCGCTAAACCATCAACACCAACGAGTGCTTTGGCGGGGGCACCGCGATCGACGAAGCTCGCCGAGTCCGAGCCGGCCGGCAGCACCCCGAAAAGCAAAAAATTCACTATTAAAAACGAAAAGGAATCTGCCAAGAAAGAGACGAACAAAAAGGATGAGCACACGAATGGAGAGGCGAACGAGGAAGAGGAGGAAATAGGAATTCGTAAAAAACGCCGCCGCGTGATCACGTTTGGCGATTCGGATTCCGATTCCGAAGAGCCCCAGACTAAAACCGAGCCAGCTCACAACAACAACAACAACAACAACAACACGGAAGGCAAGGACAAGAAACCTTTTGGGTTGAGCTCGTTCGAGTGGCCTATTAAGGAGGATAATGCGGAATCGGCAAAGAAGAAGGCCGAGGAAGAAACGGCCGGAGGTCCGGCCACGAAGAAGGTCAAACTTGAGGCTGGCAAGCGGATTGAAGAGGAGGACGGACCGGAAGAGCTGGCCACGGCACTCGACGAGCCGATCGTGTGGGCTCACCAGAAGTTGGAATTTCTCAAACCCAACAAAATCAAAGACATCCAGGGCAACCGGCCGGGCAGTGAGAAGTACGATGGCAGAACGTTGTTCGTGCCGGAATCCTTCCTGAATACGCTCACACCGGTAGGTGATCGAAGTCCTGGGAAACTTTTGTGTTTTGACCTTTTCTTTTCGTTTTCTTTCGCAGGCCATGCGTCAGTGGTGGGAAATCAAGAGCCAGCACTACGACTGCGTGCTGTTCTTCAAGGTGGGCAAGTTCTACGAGCTGTACCACATGGACGCCGAGGTCGGCGTGTCCGAGCTGGGGTTCTCGTTCATGAAGGGCGAATTCGCTCACTCGGGATTTCCCGAGACGGCCTACGACCGTATGTCGACTTCGCTGATAGAGAAGGGCTACAAAGTGGCCCGGATTGAACAAACGGAAACACCGGAAATGATGCAGGAGCGATGCAAGGTGCAGCGCACCAACAGCAAGTACGATAAGGTGGTTCGCCGTGAGGTGTGCCAGGTGACGGTGAAGGGAACGGAAGTGTTTGGGCAGCAGGTGCGCATCACAACAAACCACGCGCCCCGCTACATGATGACGATCGTGGAATCAAGCCCTGCTGGTCTGGGCGCTGGTTGCCGGTACGGCGTATGCTTTATCGACACCTCGATCGGTCTCTTCCATCTGGGCGAATTCGATGACGATAACCAACAATCGCGCCTGCTGACACTCTTATCTCATTATTCACCGGTTATCATCCTAACTGAACGTTCGGCTACTGCTTATTCAGAAGGAACTCAACGGATCTTCAAAACTCTGCTGGCTCACGTGCCACGCGAAGCGCTCACCAACGAAAGCCAGCTATGGTCGGGTGAGAAAACGTTGCGTTATCTGGCCGAGAAGTTCTACGGCGGATCATCGGGTGGAGAATCGAGCAAATGGCCACCGGTGCTACGCTCACTGGTAGATGATAGCGATAGTCTCGGATTGACGCCGAAACAATCTAGCCTGTTGGCACTGAAGGCACTGGGTGGATGCATTTGGTATCTGCAGCGCTCTCTCCTGGATCAACAAGTCATACCATTAGCGACGTTCGAACAGTACATTCCGCTGGATGCGAAGCCTGATAAAACCGCAGGTGAAACCAGCGCTCGCATAGGCGCAGCCAATGCAAACAGGTACATGGTACTAGATTCAATCACACTCAACAATCTCAAGATTATCGGTGGCGAAGGATCGCTCGCCGATCGAATGGATCACTGCTGTACCAAGTTCGGCAAACGGCTGTTCCATCATTGGGTCTGTGTGCCCAGCTGCGAGCTAGAAGTAATCGTTCAACGGCAGCAGGCGGTAACCGAACTGATCGATCATGTGACGCTGCTGCAAGACGTACGCGCACTGTTGGGACAGCTGCCCGACATGGAGCGCTTGGTAACGCAGATCCACGCTTTCGGTAATGCCACATGTAGTGGCCGGAATCACCCGGCCGGTAGGGCCATCCTGTATGAAGAGCTCACGTATGGCAAGAAGAAGCTGAGCGATTTCATTGCTACCTTGAACGGATTTCGTGCACTGATTGGTCTGCCAGATATGTTCGATAACGCGAAATCCGAACTGCTCGTGCGCATCACCCAATCTGCTTCGGTCGGTGGTGCATTCCCGATCGAAACGATGCGCAAGCAGCTAGCATTCTTTGACAAAGCGTTCGATCACGAGAAGGCCCTCAAGAGTGGGGTGATTGCACCGGAACGGGGCGTCGACAGCGAGTACGATACGGTCGAACGGGAGATCGAGACATTGAAGACAGAGCTGGAAGAGTACCTTGCCGAGCAGAGCAAGTTCTTTGGATGCACGGTGGTGTACTTTGGGAACGACAAGAAACGCTATCAGCTGGAGGTGCCGGAGGCGCGTGCGAAAAAAGCAACGAGCGAGTACTCGCTGGAAAGCCAACGTGCCGGTAAAAACGGGGTCAAGCGATTCCACACCGAAGAAACACGCCAATTCTTGCGTCAAATGACACAGCTAGAGGACAAACGTAAAATGGTGCTGAAGGATTTGGCGCGACGCATCTTTGAGAAATTCTCGCTCGAGTACAGCACGTGGAAGGGCTGTGTGGAGATGGTGGCAACGCTCGATGTGCTAACCTCTCTGGCGGAGTATGCACGATCAGAGGGTGTGTGCTGTGTACCCGAACTATTGCCGAATGGATCCAACGGCAAGCCACTGATTGAGATCGAGGAGGGTATTCATCCGTGCATTGCTAGCGAGCTGATGGAAAGTTTCATACCGAACGGAATAAGCATTGGTGGCGAAGGAAAGGCCAGTTTAGTGCTGCTAACAGGACCCAACATGGGCGGAAAGAGTACTTTAATGCGACAGGTCGGTCTGTTGGCGGTAATGGCTCAGATTGGCTCACGGATTCCGGCCGAGCGATGCCGCATGACGCTCGTGGATCGCATCTTCACTCGGCTTGGCGCGAGCGACGATATTATGGCCGGCCATAGTACCTTTCTGGTGGAGTTGAATGAAACTTCTGCCATACTAAAGCATGCCACCAGTGATAGCTTGGTGTTGCTGGACGAGCTGGGTCGCGGAACGGCGACTTACGATGGAACAGCCGTAGCAGGGGCCGTTGTACACTTCCTAGCTGATCGACAATGCCGTACGCTGTTCTCGACGCACTACCACAATCTGGTGGACAGCTTCCATGCGGATCCGAGAATCGCACTCGGGCATATGGTAAGTAATGGCGACCACGACAAACGAGGAGTGAGCCCATGGCCTAATTCTATTGAAATTCATTCGCTTCACTTTTTTTCTATTTTATCGGTCAGGCCTGCATGGTGGAGAATGAGGAAGGGGATGATCCGACGCAGGAAACGGTCACATTCCTATACAAGTATGCTGACGGACCGTGCCCCAA
>NC_064874.1:16509591-16522091 GCF_943734745.1 Anopheles darlingi | reverse complement strand
GATAAAACGCATAGCAATGCGGACCGGTCGGAGATTCTACCTGAGGAAACAATAGCGAGCGACACAGATTTTATGTTTGTAGCGTTGATTTTATTTTATTGACTTCATTCACGTAATTTTGTTATTGCAATTCAATTGGAAACATGTAGTCGTTAGTATAGTTTGCATTTTGCTAATGTTTTCTTTTCGATTTGCCACTCTGCTGGCAGCGCCATTCTGGGCCACTGCTCCGCTGTCGAGACGGCCGCCCCATTCCCATTCTGCCGCAGTGGATTCAATGGTGTGAAGCTTCGTTTAGGAGAGGTGTGCCGTACTTTAATGAATGAGGGCACCCTGCGTTGGAGTATGATTATGCGCCCATTCTAGTTGACCTTGTTGAGGTTGGCTTGTCATGGATACTGATGAAGCACTCGATCACCATCCGTGAGAAGGTGCTCGCGCTCATTCTGATGCAATCCAATCCGATCCCAACCGCTTGTTGGCTGGGCCTTTCTGGGGGCTTTCTACTGGCCAATCCGAGGGTTTGGGCTTCTGACGGGCCATTGCCTAAATCTAGTAACAAGTTGATCTTCGATGCTAGTAAGATTTCAGCTGACTGTTTTTTTTCTTCCGCGGTTCAGTAAGATGTAAGATAAATATTGGTTTTTTTACCGTGGGGTTCTCGTATGACTATACCCTTCTGCTGTCGGAGGATTTGCTAGGATCGATTTGCTGCAAATCCAATATAATATTATTTTAATGCCCACCTGATTCGTCTACTGCTACGCAACGCAAAGGGGCATAATATCTATCTTTCACTGCACTTCGTCTAGCCTAATGTAACATATCTGTGTAATTTTGCTGCAGACTGCAACCTCAGTTGCCGGCATCGGATTTTACGCTCAATTGCTCACCGTTTGCAAAGCCCGCTGAAAAGCGTTCAACACCTCCGAAAGCACTAAATAGCCCTCCGCCGTCTACCTTTCGCCCGAAAACGATCGGGCCGGTGAAGGAGCGCACTAAATAATATGCCGAGGAGCGAAATCCTGATCACATGACCATCGTACAACCGTTCTAGTTAATGGTAATGTTGTGTATGTCTGTGTCTACCGGTCATCATCCCGTGTGCTCTTCGATGGAGAAATTCATAATATTTGCATCGTCCAATTTGCTCTCGCTGCCTACTTAGATTGGTAATGTATATAACGTCTTAATAGCTAAGAGTAGTGCAATTTAGTAACAAAAACAAGAAAATACAAAAAATAATAATGGGAGCCTGCTGGATAGCCTGCAACAAAAATTCCACCGGACGCAACGGAAATAAAGGGAAACGGATGATGGGTAAACGGTAATGTTCAGGATGCCAAAATATACAAATCACGCGATAGGCAGCGGCACGGGGGAATCATACATTAACGCGAGTGTTCGATATCTTTACAGGTTAGTCTGTTTAGCGAATAATCACTATCGTACATAGAGACAGTACATGGGGATAAAATGTGTTTGATTTTTCCTTTTTTTCTACGATTTTGTGTGCTTGTTTTCCAGTGGGATAGACGTATGGTTTAAAACGAGTATGCACTCCAAAACTGGTGAGAACGCTGGGCTCCCGAGAACATGCGCAAGAGCCCTGCGGTGTCTGCCTGCAACCTCGATTTGTGATCGTTTTCTTTGTGTATGTGTGTGTTTCGGGAAATAATTGTGTCCTCTAAGCACGGAGAGCACATGAAAAAACAAAACAAAAACGTTAAGAATCACACGCGGATCAGCGAGCGGTGCTCGAACACTTTATCGCAGATCTGGGTTATCGTTGGCTTGCTTCTTGATTCTGAGCAAGATCGTGGTATACCACTGGTCCAGCCTGGAAATGCTGTCGTACTCCTTGACCGCTTCGGTGAACCCGTCCACATTTTGTTCTTCCAAGTGTTCGCATAGCGTCTTTAACAGAAGAGAACAAAACATATTCAAAAGCACGTTCGCTAGCATATCCATTCAGATACCGGTTTGAGATGCTCACCTTAACCAGCTTGTACTCCCGCGAGTCCTGGAATGCCGGATACTGTTGTGCGTACTTCTCCATGGCATGCTGAGCATTGAGCAGATCGACACTCAGATGACAGAGCGCAGCACGGAAGAAGTACTCCTTGGCGCTGTACTTGAGCAGCGAGCTGTCGAGGCAGGAACCGGCAACCTGCTCGTAGATCTGTATGGCCTTCTCGTAGTCCTCGAGCTGGGCCGCATACTGTGCCACCTTTAGCATGCACTTGTTGGCGGAACTAGTCGATTCCTCGCCTTTAAAGTAGTCTGCCGCCTGTTCGTAGTGCTGCACCGCTCGTTGCTATGGCGATAGAGCGAACGTCAAAGTTACATGCCAGTATGAGAAGCCGCCGTCTACCCTTCCCCACGACTGCACCAAACACTTACCAAATCGTTGGCTTCGTTTTCATACATCTCAGCAATGCTCTGATGGTGTTTGGCCGCCATCGTAAAGCGTCCCATGTCGGTGTAAATATCGATCGCCTTCAACAGGCAGTTGACGGCTTCGTTTGGATCGGTCTGCAAGAGGCAAAGTGAAACTTGTAGAACTTGATAGGGCGTACCAGGACAGCAGCCTGTCCTCTGGGGCCCACGGATGGTTCATTACTTTTTTGTAACAGTTGGAGGCGTCGACGTAGTTCGTGGCTGCGTCATGTCGACTGCCGGCCTTGGCGTGCAGATTTGCGGCCTCGCAGAAGGCCGACCCAGCCTGACTCCACTTCTTGGCCATTTTGAACATATTCGCCGCCCGCGTATAGCATTCCATCGCATCCTCCACTCTGTTCGAGCCACCCCTGTATCGTGGAGAGAGAAGAGAGCGGTAAACGGAAGGGTAAACCTCATCAGGCAGGGTGGGCGAGAAGAGAAAACGAAAAAACAATGACGACGCAGAAGATTAGGGGAGGTAAACGGTATTGATTGTCCCAGACCCGCGTTCCTCACACGACCGCGGCGACACACAAAGACCTCGCTTTGTCCAGGCGCTCTCCAGGGACGACACCCTTTGGAGAAAACAACATCTTCCTGCGAGGAGAAACTGCAATCGCACCTCAAACAGAGGTCACCCCTTTTCTGTCGGGTGCAGTTCCGTGACTCACGGCTACTCGCTTTCCCTCCGCAGCTCCGCCGCGTATTTCTGCATGCGTCAGCTCTTCTCCGGGATTGATGAGGGCAACGGAATTGACCTACCCGAATAGCGACCCGAAAAACCCTTTCGATGAGTTCAGTTTTTTCTCCGCTTCCGCTATCAGCTGCATCGCTTTCTGCTCGTTGTCGGCCATTCCGGAGGGTTTCTTTATCGCACTGAGGTCACGGAAATACTTTCTTTTCACCGCACGGAGATATTCCAAGGATTCTGTTCACAGCACTGCAGCAAATTGGGAAAATTCTGGACGAGCAAATTGTGTGTTATTGATTTTTCAGCTCCGTCGACATTTTCGAGCACATGCCGTGACGGACAACTATTCGAGCAGTAACCATGTGTGTGTGTGTGCACGCACTACTCGAAAAGGCTAAGCTGGCGAACGATTTTTAACGCGTATTCTAGCCATTATTCCGTAAAATACGTGGAAATGTGATCTTTCCGGCGAAAATTGTGTCCTGAAGAACTCCCGTGTTTCTAGTGCTCTCATTTCCAAGCGATCTCGGGAAGCTGCTCGAACCGCCGGAGTTGCATTCGAGCAGTAACCGCGGAACCGTTTTGTTTACAAACCGCAACCTCCGGAAAACGCCGTTTCGTGGAAAAGTGGCCGGGAAAAGCATGGAAGGCAGGCTGGTGAAGCTCCGGACGCAGTCCCCGCAGTACGGCCAACTGGTCATTGGTCCCCCGGGTGCCGGCAAAACGAGCTACTGCCACCGGATGCAGCAGTTCCTAGAGAAAATCGGGCGCGGAGTCGCGGTCGTGAATCTCGATCCCGCCAACGAAAATATGCAGTACAAGAGCGCCGTCGACATCATGCGGCTGATCACGGTGCAGGACGCGATGCGCCAGTTTTCCCTCGGCCCCAACGGAGCCCTCCTCTACTGCATGGAGTTCCTGGAGACGAATTTCCAGTGGCTGCTGGACCAGCTGAAGAGCGTCGACTGCAAATACTTCCTCTTCGACTGTCCGGGGCAGGTGGAGCTGTTCACCCACAACAATGCGCTGAAAAACGTGTTCGCCAAGCTGGAGCAACTCGGGTACCATCTGTGCACGGTGCACCTGGTCGAATCGCAGTACTGCGCTGAACCGCACAAGTTCATCTCCTGCCTGCTGCTCTCTCTACACACGATGTTGCAGATGGGACTGCCGCACGTGAACGTCCTGAGCAAAGCGGACCAGCTGAAGAAGTGCGAAGCTCGACTACCATTCAGCGTGGAGTACTACACCGAGGTTCTCGATCTGAACTACCTGCTGGAGTGCATGGACAACAGCACGATGAGCAAACAGTTCACCAAACTGAATGCCGCAATCGTCTCGATGGTAGAGGACTACAGCTTGGTGTCGTTCCTGTTACTCGACTCAAACCGCGAGGGCAGTCTGCTGCGATTAAAGAATGCCATCGATAAGGCGAACGGCTACGTGTACGGAGCCGGTGAGGAGAAGAACGTCAACACGCTACTAGCTTGTGCCGTTGGAGCGGAAACGGAAACGGAGCGCATGGAACGTGATCTAGATCCTTACTTAAGTTAACGCAAACTGGCTACGGAATTACAGATTTATTTATAACTAAAACCCCATACTGTTGCTGGACGATGTTTCGTTTGTACGCTTGGTCAGAAAGAATTGCACATAAATTTGTCCTTTAGCAAACTTTGGCTGCCCTTTCCCACTACTGATTGTCGACCAAATTCGGCTTCTTCACCTGCCCCGCGAACAGTATCGTGCGCTGGGGCCGATCGACGATCAGAAAACCGAACGGACGATTGGCGAGGAAGCGTGGTGGGGTAGCCTTATTGGCGAACACACCGGTAGTGACGGCGGCCGCCGTGGTTCCCTCCTCGTTGACCACTAATTTCGACTGCTGGATGACACTGCTCAGGTAGATCGCGTTCAGTTCGGAAATCTTGGTAAAGTTGGCAAACCCGGAGTCGAATGCTTCCTTGATTCCCATCTGAAATGATATCCGTTTAACGGTGGGCTTGAAACTGACTACCAAAAGACGAGGGCACGAGGCCACGACGCCACGATGCTTACCTTTTTCAATATCGGTATCAGGTTATAGTCGGAACTGAACTCAAAGCGAGGCAGATGTACCTCCACCTCATCATCGTCAAAGTCGATGAGGCTTCGGTCGAGCTCCTGGAAAACGCGATCCATATCGTAATTGACCAGCTTCCGGATCACCTCCACAAGCGGCACACCCTTCCGGGGCATGATCAGTAGCATGCTGAGCCGCTTATCGGCCCCGTAAGGCAGCTCCAGTATTTGTGCATCCAGATCCTTATAGCCAGCGAACGGGAATATTCCTCTTTGGAACATCATTTCCACCATACCGATCGGACGATCGTTCTCATCATTAAACGGCACTTGCGTCGTGAAGGAACGATTGAACGGAATCTGGATAGAGAGGAAAGAATTCAAAATACCCTCATGTTATACTCACACTTTACAAAAAAAACAATCGTTCGCTTACCGTCCACTGGCCCTGGAAGAACAGCGCTGAAAGCAGAATCAATCGCGCTTCCTCTAGATCACTCTTCTGTATGGCGTTCTTGATGTTACCATTGGTGGCATCCGATACCAACCGGTTGATCCGCTCGTACGATTGCTGTATCTCGGCGAAGTTCATCGGCTGCAGCACCCGCGGGTCATAGAACGTTTCCAGGCTATAATCGAAATCCTTCGACACTGGCCGATTCTGATCGGTGATGACGTACTGTACCGTGGCCAGCTGTACATCGCGATTCGTGAAGCTGAAAAAGAGTTGGGCGGGTGTAAATTAACGCCTCTGTCTGCTTTTCCCCAGCCACCTCTTTGGCTACGCTCTCCAGCTAACCTGAAGCTTTGCGTGAATGGTTTGTAGAAGGAGCGAATTTGATCCTGCGCCTCTATATTGAGCGCCGTCAACAGTTCCTGCAACGTCAGCCCGGACGCGCCCTCCGTCACGAGAGCTAACAAATTCCAGGCCGAGAACGGTGACACGATGATGTTGGTCGTCGTAACGTTCGGATTAAAATCCACCAGTTCCGTTACTTGCTGCGTGGATCCACGTTGGCATTAGGCAAAACCGCATGGACGCATATAAAATTTGCACAAAAAACACGTTAAACACTGCTACTGGCAAATCAATGCCATACGCTCGAAGGAAGGTCACCCCCCGACCCCCGAGTCGAGAGCGAGATCGATCGAGAGATCAAGATCATGACCATGGTCATCAGTGGATCTCGTAGCTTACCTGGTAGAATTGTAGCGCGAATTTCTGTGCACTACGCTGCAGCTTCTCGACTCCGGTTTCGTAGCTCGGCGAGACCAACGGGGTACTTGTGGCTGGCTGGCTGCTCGCCGTCTCCTGCTGGCCACTCGTGAATGTTATCAGCAAACAAATGACCGCACACCCGCTAACTGCGAACCGTCCCATGCTGTTGGACTGTCTTCAGAGGAATAACAAAGCAAGCGATGGGTGCTGCTGCCTCTGCTGCTGCCCAGTGTGAAGCCGATCGTCATCCACACTCGAGCAGCACAGAAACCGGTATTTAGATTCCGGTTTCGACGGCGATTCCAGCCGCCGCCGTCGCGCCGTATCGCGAGACATTCTTCGGTTTTTCGATATACGACCGGCAACGGCGACGGCGGCCTTCTACCTATTATCTAATGCCGCCTTTTTGGGGATTTGAAATATTTACCTTGCCTGGTCATACCTGCCACGGTCGAGCGCATGCAGGACGTTCATAGTGCGATTGAGCAATGGTCAAACAATAATGGGACTTTTTTCATTGTATTTTTTTTGGGGGGATTCCCAACAATGCTACAGAATCAACCGGATGAAGCAACTTACGACACAGCGCAGGACACGCTTCTTGCGCTGATTCGCTTCACAAGGTCATGACCTACATCGTAAACTGCGAACGCATCGACTGCATTTCTAGACGGTTTCAGTACAGGCCAAAGAGGTGCAACTGCAACTGATAGTTAAGACATAGCTGCAGTAATACACAATTACAATGCACTCGGGTGTACTGGTTATACCGGAAATTTATCAGACTGGAATCGATATCGATGTACAGGAATCGATGCATTAGTAAGACTACTTCGAGAAGCTGAGCTAGTTTTTCCTCTTGAAATATTTACGTGATCTTATGTTAGACATCCGATAGGTTGATCTTCCAGTGCTCCAACTACACAAACGTCACAAAAATCCTTAGCCTATGCTATTAGCGCCAATAGACTACATTCAATTTGTTCAATGATATCCAGGAGTCATATAGACTGTGGAAGCCATGCGGCAGTTGGCAACGATTCTTTAACATCAAGTCGCTGCAGGCGCCAAATTCTATTCAAAAAACCAAACAGTTACTTGGAGAGAATAATTCAGTAACAGGGCTTCGAAACAACTATGCGAGTTCATTGACCATCGTTCAAAGGGAGGATATGGTTCTAACGTGGTGCAACCCGTAAAGGGTTGAGTATAACAAAAATCGCAATACTAGAATCGACAATGCACCCAACAATGAACTTCCTTGTCAACACATTTTTAATATACTTAAACCGATAATACGGATACCTGTAAACCTGGCAGAATGTATTGGTATCGAGGCTCGGTTTTGTAGCTGTGGAAGATCGTGAATTGTTGAATTGGAAACCACTAAACGGATCACTTAGTCAATGATCGTCCTCCATCACTCATTGCCGCTGTGTAACACCATTGCACATGTCCCATGTAAATGACCTACTCCGAACCAATCCGTTGACGATGCGTCTGTTGGTGTGATAACAGCCGATTACCCATGTGGTTCTAACGAAAGTATACGCGCACTCGGTGCACCCGTGAACGTTCTCGTTAAAACGAAAGCGTTGATTCCGCAAGGGACACAGTTTCTAAGTCGCGATCGCGGCTAGCAGTAGGTTCCTTTTGTTGTGGTGCCAGGAATATCTATGCACATAGTAGAACGCTTTAAAAGGGACTTTGCCCACCCAGCACCGGCTCAGAGTTGTTGTGCATTGCGCTGAAGTGCCACGTGGCAGACCACGTTGTTTGCCGTTGGCTTGGTTGCCATCGATCACCAGGGTGTAGACCAACGAGTTCCGTCTTCGGTCGGTTGTCGAAGATGGCACTCCTTTTGCGGCGCATGTACGATGTGTATCACGAGTATCTGATAGAACGGCGCGATATGCGCAGTGTGAATCTACCGTTGGGCGGAAGTCCCTGGCTGCTCGCATCCGTGTTGGCTCTTTATCTGTACGTAGTTCTTCACGCCGGACCACGCTTTATGGCACACAGAAAACCATACGATCTCCGGAAAATTATACGAGTGTATAACCTACTGCAAGTGGTTGCGAATAGTGTTCTGTTCTGCTGGATTGTAAGTACACCGAGGAACATCGTAGACGGGTTGCTATTGCCACTGAGTGAAATCGATTTCTGTGATCTCTTTGCTTTCGTCCCATAGGTTTTCAAACTCTTTTTCGTATACCGCGATTACAACTTCTCCTGTCAGTTGTGCCGCTTTACGGAGGATTACCGCGGCATGGAGGAGATGTATCTGAGCTATGCTTACTTTATGTTGAAAGTTGTCGATCTTGCCGATACGGTATTCTTTGTTCTGCGGAAGAAGCAAGCTCACGTCTCATTTCTGCACGTGTACCATCATACGGCGATGGTAATCGGGACGTACTTTGGGCTACTGTACGTCCCCGGTGGCCATGGAATCATGCTCGGCATTTGGAACACGCTAGTACACGCGGTTATGTACTTCTACTATTACCTCTCGTCGTACGGTTCCAGGTACAGCGGGTGGTGGAAGGAGCACCTTACGCGGATGCAATTGTTGCAGTTCATTCACCTAGCCGTACACTTCGGTGTTCCGCTGTTCTTTAACCGCGATTGCAAGTATCCACGCTTCTGGATGGGGATCGGCTTCCTTCAGGCACTCGTCATTCTGGGCCTCTTTACCGACTTCTACATTAAATCGTACGTTATGAAGCGGAAAAAGGCCTAGCTCAGGGCGCAGGGTAATATTTAAAAAGACAACATCGTACAAATATCATGGCCATGTCAAAGTGTCACTAAAATCAAGACGAATTAAAGGAAACAAAAACCACAAAAAGCTCCAAAAACCAAGTGTTCCATTAGTAAGGCGAAGGTTACATGGAATTTGGGGTCACAATTACAATTCCTGTGACAAAAAGGAAAGAAAAAAAGAAACATCCGAATGGTCGAACAGTTCGATCGGTCCTTTGTGTTCAATGGAGCGAATGGATAAAATTAGGTAAATTATTCAACAGCAGAGTTGGATCAACGGGGAAAGTTGTGTGCTCGTAGCAATAACAGGTGGGCACGATCGACTTAAGGTACCTACGGGCCGTCGAGCCGATCGACATTTGTCGCAAGTCACAAACACCTCTTCGGGGTAGCATGAGCCAGCAAATAATAGGTCTGACCATGACTTGTTAGAATGCGCTTTATGTAGACGGAGACGTTGAACCGCGGTTCATGCAGAACAGTGGTGGTACGCTCATGCAGATGTTGGCTCTGTTATGCTGTCTCTTGTGTATATGTTGTAATGCTTCTTTAATTGTTACTATTGGGGACAATGTCCCATCAACGGTCAATTTGTAAGTGTTGCTTGCTTACTATTTGCCACAAGTGAACAACTTACGTTTCTCACACACCAATGTGTGTTTTAATTCATACACATGTTTCTATTAATGTCCATCCTCATTACTAATTAGTACAATAACAGTCAAGCGATATAATTTGGTCAGCAAATAATTTACGTGTTATAAAGATGGTTTTTTTTAACAGTCCATGCAATCATTATGTTTGCGTTCACTTCAAGGTCGAACGAGCGACACACCTGGAAGCATCTGCTTGGCATTTTGGGCCAATAGGTTAGAAAGGTGTTTGCAAAACAGGCGCTACAACGGTGTGCATACCGCTAACACTTACTCCGTAGCGTTCGCACGTACTTGAAAGGTACATTAAACTTTCCTCTTTAGCTGGACATCTTAGCCAGAATGGATAATTAATTTGGGTAGGCACACTTGTGTAGGTAGATTATATAGCCGGTTCCCTATCAGTATTTATTTAGAGGTGCTACGGTAAAGAATGCTGAGAGCTGCCGAAGTTCAGAAGTAGGATGGCTTTCCTTTTGAGTTCTGTGTACGACGGTTACGTAAAGTATCTCATCGATAATGCAGGTAGAGGAACCAGTGAAGTAACTCGACACGCTTGTCTGATTCATTTGTGCTTGGTTGTAGATGAACGGGTTCTTCGTCTGCCGCTGTTACAGTCCATCTGGACAGTTCCGACCATTACGGTGGTCTATCTCTTCTTCGTGCTTAACGTTGGTCCCAAGTTGATGGCCAATCGCAAACCGCTCGAGATACGCCCGCTGATCATCACCTACAATCTAGCGCAGGTCGCAGCAAATCTGGTCGCCTTTACACTCGTAAGTTTCCCCTGAAAACTCGTACCATGAACTGGATTGTAAGTGGTTGCATCTAATCAAACAGGGTCTAAAATATCTGCGAGACTATAACTACTCCTTCGTGTGTCAGCCGGTGCAGCAGATCGAAAATCAACAGTCGCGTGCCGAGCTGCGGTTGGCGTATGCTTATTTTCTATTAAAAATTCTTGATCTTGCCGATACAGTGTTCTTCGTACTAAGGAAGAAGCAGACCCACGTGTCCTTTCTCCACGTGTACCATCATGCCATTATGGCGGTTGCTGCTTCGCTCATTATGCGCTACTTACCCGGAGGTCACTGCTTCATACTCGGATTGCTCAATACGTTCGTGCACACGGTTATGTACTTTTACTTCTTTCTCACCATCTACCGTCCTCAGCTAACACGCGGTGCTAGCTGGAAGCGCTACATCACAGTGCTACAGATGGCCCAGTTTAGCTATCTAGTGTTTCACTTCTTGCGCCCGATCATACTTGGTATTGACTGTGGTTATCCGCGAGGGATGATGTGGTTTGCGGGCATACAGAACGTGTTCATGCTCATGCTGTTCAGTGATTTTTATAGGCGCACGTATCTGAGAAATCCGGTGAAAACGCGTGCCCAGTGATCACTAGATAGATGCCGTTTTGACGGAATTGACCATAGGGTCCTTAAACATAAAAAAGTGATGAAATCGATTGAAATAAAGTGCGTATACCGGACACAGCAGGTCGATACCCAGCAGGCAGTGAATCATAAATTAAAATCCACAAAATAAACACGAATAGTCCCCCACGGTGGCGTGGCACGAAGGATTACGGTGAATTTCCTATAGTTACTGTTTCGAAAGTAAGCATTCTTTAGCAATTAAATTTGAATGGTGAATGATTTGCTTATCTACAAGTCTCATGTTTGAATGTAAAGCAAATCGAATAGTCATGCAAGCGTTTTTTAGTTACAATACCTTTATTTAATAGTGTTTTTTTTAGTAAACACTGGCGCCATTTCCATTCTTCCAAAACGTTTAAAAACGAAAACCGTCTTATATCCAAGTTCAATACTGTATCCAACTTTTACCACCATGCCTAGGAGCGGCTATACCAGCTACCGTTTCCCCATTTCCTGCCGTTTGATTTGTATTTCTGCTTCAGCATACTCGCCGCGCGGATCACTTGGTTTAAAAACAGGTCCTTACGATGTGGCACGTTCACGTGCCGCAACCGAATCCACCGTCTGTCATTTGTTGGCTCTCGGCTTTACACTCTATTTCCTTTCTGCCTTTGTTTCGCTCAATATTTCTACGATGTAGGTTTTGCTAATCACTTCATCGTCAAACAATGATGAAGAACTTTGCACACAAGTATTGGTTGTTTTCTGCTAAATTTCAGTTTAATACCTTGGCTTCGTACCACTTTTGTTTAATTTCATTTTCCTTTTCAGACTACATGTGAGGGTATTGTTTTAGGATTTCCTTTATATTTGTTGCTGCATTTGTAGCGTTATATGTGTGGGCCATGTTTCGGGTTGCCATTCAAATCTGTTTCATGTGGCCTGCGGTCAGGTTGCATTGCTTGAGGCATCTGATAAACCAGTAAGTGCTTGCTGCCCGCTCGGTTAGTATATGATAGTGAATAGTGCAGGTAAGTGTATGGTCAGTTCTTTCTCGGTTAGTGCACGACTGTGAAGAATTCTTTCAGCACATCCTATGTTGGAAATTCTGCTGCATCTTGTGCATCTTGAAAAGTGGCCTCTGATAAAAACGAAGATGGAACATGTGTAGCTATCCTTACAAGTTGTTGTTGGCTTCACACAGAAGGGCCTTCATAAGGGTTGGAATATATTTGATGAACATAATTGTAGTGTTTCACAGAAGGCGTGCTTCATTAAAAAAAAAAAAA
>NC_064874.1:16497091-16507091 GCF_943734745.1 Anopheles darlingi | reverse complement strand
CGTAACATCAATGGAAGCATCGGTAACGATCACAGCGCGCGGTTGCTCTGAAGATTTCGGTGAGTCCGGTCCCATCTCGTCCTCGTCGTTGGGACCATCGGATGGTGGACAATCTTCATCGTCTCCCTCCTGCATGCGCTCCACCATCTCCTTCTCCGTCGCGTTCATGGGAGATATGATCTCGGCCACATCGATAAAGTCATTTCCGACAGTAGCATACGAGGAGTCCGATGGAGAGCTTTTGTTGCTGTCAAAGTCCTCCTCATCCTCTCCTTCCTCCTGCTCCGGATCTCGTGGATCCTTTGGGCCATTCGCCTCAGCACTACCACCGGCGGTGGTGGGTTCCTCGGTTTCACTGTTTTGTCGAATGACGACGGGAAGCGTAAAGCTTTCCTTCGTACTTTGCGCTTCCGCCTTCCGTTCCTTTCGTTCCTCTCCCTCGACCTCCGGTTCGGACATGTCAGAGAATCCGTTCTCCTCGAACACTTCATTCTCCATCTCTTCCTCCTCATCCTCATCATCCGCTCCTTCCTGGTCGATGGTTTTGCTCTTGTTCTCCATGCTACCACTGCCGGAACTCAGCTTGGCGACGGCCACCGCCGTTTTCTCCTTATCCCGCTGGCGGACAATCGCCTCGACGGCCAACCATTCGCTCATCGTTGTCTCATAGTAGTGCTTCGCCGTCTCATCCAGTTCCGCTCGCTCCTCCGGTGTGCTACCGAAGCTATAATGGCCCAGCAGATACGGCCACACGTCCTTCCGGATGTCATGATCGACGCCACCATAGTAGACCAACCGATACACCTCTTGGTCGTCACCGACGACACCCGCCTCGTCGTGCAAACTTTCCCAACGTGCCCTTGTTAAACCCTCCTCGGCACCCGATTCCGGTGTAATCCGTCCATTGACAAGCCCCGACAGGTGGGTGCGTACCGTGGACAGATGGCGACAGTACGCTAGCCAACCGTAAAACGCACGCGAAATGATCTGTCGCTTCATCGTGGAGCACACCAGAGCGATGCTCGTCGATTGATTCGATTGGGGCTAAAACGAGAACATGGACAAAGGGACGATCATTACAGTTGGGGTCCCCCATTGATACCGAAGCACCATTTAGACTCACATTTGGGCTGTCAATGGACATGGCGTCGATCGAGAGGCTTTTGCTGGAACAATCGCTACTCTCGTTGGTAGAGCAGCTGCTCAGCTGTGCCCGATAACGGGGGCTTGTACGGCCAAGCTCCAGAATCGAATGTGTAGCCACTAGATTATCGATCAATCATCGGTAGGAGACAATTAGTTCCATTAGATCACTGTACAGTACGTTAGGACCGGTAGGGAGCAGTTACTTACAGAACTCATCCGTATTGCCCTTATTCACCACCCGGAACACGTAGTCAATCGGCAGTTCATCGTTGCCCTCGAGTACTGAGGGTAGCGGACGACGTCGTGATTTCTGGGGCCATGGGAAGATACGTCCGATTCCACGCTGTGACCATAGTGGTGGATCCAGTTGGCCGTGTGGCAGTAAACCTAATACGAAGCAAACACATTAGTTCAGAAGTGGCTTGGGAGTGAATAGCAATTACTTTACCTGTTTCGAGGCAGCTCAAAAATGCAGCCATGTGGCCACCTTCGGGGAAGTGAATCGGAGGCCGCTGGACACCATCCTGGCCCACGAGAATGACCGTCCCACCGGTATCACCGCCCCGTGCCTGATGACAATGGACGTACACGATCTCGTCCACGTTGACGTTCAGTGCGTACGCCCAGTACGAACTCTTGTCGATGCACTCCGACTCGGCGTACCCATTCATCAGCTGGTTCGGTGTCCACTTGATCGTGAGCGATTGGACCGTCTGGTGCAGGCTCAAATATCCCGGCATCGGCTCGCTGACGTCCTTCTGTGGAGATACAAAGCAGTACACGCCGGCCAGACGTTAGTGTTTGGTGCCGATGCGCGAAGTGGTCACACTTAGGCGCATGCCTACCGGAAGCACGAGGACATTGTTTTTGCCATACAGTAATGTTGCCCGGGAGTTTTGGTGCAACGATTCGACGTAGTCCTTCGAGGCAGATGCCAAGCTGTTCGACTTGAACGACGCCATGCTGCCCTCCTCCGAGCTGGTGTGCAGACTGCGCTTAAAGTTCAACATCGGTCTCCTGTAGGCCGGTGGCGTTGGGTTACTGGAGCTAATGCGATGACGTTGTACCTGGACGAATGAGTTAAACTTCGATTAGTACGCGGTGATCGTCTTTCACTGATCAGCCTACCAGTTCGTCTGCTGGAGGATCCGTCCAGAAGTGATCGGCAGTTTTGGCACGCGAGTAATCCAGGGCGCAAGGTCCAACGAGCAGTGAGCTCAGGATCGAGCCGTAGTCCGGATCAGCAACCAGCGAGTCCCGTTCGTAATAGCGCGTCGCGTTCGTCACCAAATGATCGATGATGCGGGACAGTTTCTTCTCGTACAAAGCCAACCGTATCCACAGGTATCTAGCCGAAAAACCGATCCATTAGGACTTGTAGGAAGCGTCCGAGAGCCAGCATACTCACTTGACGACGGGCGGCGATTGTGGCGGTGTGGTGGTCGACACGGAATTGCTGCTACCCTTCTTGAGTATCGGCGGCTTGTTCGTACTGTCGCTGCTGGAAGAGGATCGTTTGTTGGGATCGCTGTTTTCAATATCCTGCACCTTCTTGCTGATACAGGCTGCCTCGGGACAGTGCTGCAAATGGAGTGATCGAGAGGGAGAGAGATCGAGAAGCATGGTTCGCTGATCAGATGAAGAATACTCTAATGCGAACACGCGAACCGTAGATTTGGGCTGTACTAGAGACACCCGGCACTAATAACGGTATTGGTGGATACCTAGGCTAACGATCGCTTTACTCTTGGGTTCTCTCTAGAGTTAGTCTTTCTCTCTCTCTCTCTAGTATCGTTGCGATATAATACAATCGATATATGTTATTTGTTAATGATCGTTCCGCCGTGTTGTTTGTGTATATGGTATAGTTCGAAAGAGCTAACGGAGTTCGAATGTAAATATAAATACCTAATTTGATCGGAAAACTACGGAAAAAACCCAACGTACAGCGCACTCCCGAAGAGCACAAGTAGTAAACGGACAAACGGAAACGGGAATCAAACCAAATCGTAGCAACACAAAACAATTGTTTGTCCAAGTAAGCCGGGAAAAAGTGTTTTCTAAATCATCACGCATCATCAGCGTCTACGATCGAGTAGAGAGAAGCAGGACTGTGAACTGTGACTAGTAGAAGCAGGTTTCAATAATGCGCAATACTGATAGTGAGTGTTTTAGCTAATAGCCAATCGAAACCCAAAACGCAATGTAAACGCTACGAGTTTGCCCAAAACGATAAAAGGGAGAAAACTCCAAATTAAGGTACGCCAAATCAGTATGCTTACATTATTCACGGTGCTCCTTGGCAGAGATTGGGAAGAAGGGTCACAAAAACGGGGAAACAGAAAAGCATATTCATAGCGCCACTACAATGCACTTTCCCGGGGGGAGGTGTAGAAAGTGATTTTTGGGTGCTCTGATTACTGCTTGCCTTTCTCTCTTTACTCGGTCGCTCGGTTGAGTGGAGGTGGGTGGTAGCGCGTTTACCATGTAATACTGACTACTGGAGTAACACGTTCAACAGGTTCTACATTCAACCGATCATCAACCACAAACCATTTGGGGAACGCAACAAATCGACAAAACGCAAAAGAAAAAGGAAACTTCTATTGGTTTTCAATCTCGTTTTTTCTAGGTTTGCTAGTGTTGTTTGCTACCACAACATTGCAAAGATACAAAATACAGCGTAAAAACATGGCAGCGAGATCGGGGGACGGCGGGAAAGGGGGATTGCGTGGAAAACGGGAAGCGGGCAATGGGATCGTAGGCAATCTGCAAAGTACTCACCTTGGCCACCTTGTGCAGCAGGGCGGTGGTGGACGATGTCTTAAACAGGCCGAGTGCCCGCCGCCGCAAACCCTGGCTCAGACAGGCCTCGACAGCCGCACACAGGGCCGTCACCGAGCAGGACTCTTCGTGAATGTACTTCTTAGTGACGGCTTCTTCCATCACCTGCTTCACCTCCTTTTTCACCGTCGCTATGAGCTTTTCTTTGAAATCGACCGGATCTGGGATCGCGGAGCGAGGAGGAATTTTGCCAATGAGGATGGAACGAAGATATAGGGAAACGGCACATACATATATGGTATAGGTGCGTAACGTATGGTCCAGTTTTTGCCAATAGAGAGGACAGTTCAATTCATTTCGGAATGCAGGATGGACCATTTTTGAGTACAATCATTTATACATGTAAAAATATAACAATTTACCAATGAACAATGGACCGACAATTGCGCAAATGCAGTAGGAGGAAAAGGAGGAGATGATTTCGAAGGAAACGAAGGAACAGTAGGAGCATAGCACCATACATGTACCAGTGTAACAGTGTACAGCCGCGGCGTGATAGGAGTATGGCATGGAAATGAAAAAGTAAGAAACAAACACATTTACTAAAACACATTAACACCCGAAATAGCGTATTAGTATAGCCCTTGGAGTGTGGCGATTCGCCCAATACCGATATTAAAAACCAAGAAGAACCAATTGAAAGCATGCAAGCATGTGGATGGATGAATTTTGTTGCCAAAAATGTGCTCCATCCGCTATGTATGTGTATGTGTGCTAATGTCCTGCTATTTAAAGAAGGAAACCGGATACACGATCCGTGTGATAAGTGCAGTGCGACAAGCTTATCCTGTCCCGTGGAAAATCATGAAAACTTGGTCCTAGTGTTGTTGTAAAATTTTCTCGTTCCGTTGCCTCGTATGTATTGCACAGTATTAGTGATATACCCTTCGATTTCATACCTAGTCTGCAGCGAATTCAACTCATGCAAATTTGAAAACAGTGTAAAATACGATAGTGCTTTAATGGTGAAGGAAACGAGATTCGAAAAGGAAAATAAATTTTCGAGAGAAATCAGGAGCATACGGTGGCATAAACCGACAAATTGGTCAGTTTTCCACTTCAATGCAGTGCCGATGGAGGTGCCCGGTGTTTTGTACAAAAGAAAAATTCTCGTTCACTCAATCACGTCACAATCTTCCGCAAATAAATTTAAATGAAAGTAAAACTTTGAAAATAATTCGCGGAAAATACGTACGTACGTAAATACGAAACGTACGGAAAATACATCGAGTCTGCCCAGCTTTACCATCAGATAAAAATACTATAGCGACGAGCGTTGGGGCATGGCGGCTAAGTGGAGTGGGCAATATCATTATCGTCTAATCACAATTCGTTGACCATCCGATGACCGGGATATGTCAGACTACTAGGTTTGATTTGATTATCGGCACCGCCTCACCCCACAACGCTTTTGCTCCTCCGATTTGTGGGAGGGAGTTTCACTACGGGAACTCACCGAGCGGCGCTCGCGATGAGCATCTCTCGTGCACCGATGGAGCTTGCCGTATGCTGTATTTTGCTTAATTTGAGCCATATTTTTACCTATTTCGCCCATATTTGCCTTAACTTTTGTTATATTTTTAATATATTTTTGGGGTTTTAGTCCAATTGAAATAAGTAAGGTAGCCCGATTAATTATTGTCAAATTTATGCAACACAAATGACCATCCAAAATCCTATTTCGGTTTTAGTTAAAGTGACGATAATTTTTACGTTTATTTTACTCGCAGCACAATCTTGTACCGTTTAATGTGTCCTTTATCTAATCGTTTGCCGCTTGCCTTTTGTCATCCTTTTCGCCGTTTATTGCCTAAGCAACGCATTAAAACCATATTGTTTACTCCTCGTTACCGGACGGCGTCGACAAACAACTTCCCATTTAATTATTATAGTAAAACCCCATCCAAGCGAGCATATCATTGGTTATCGAACGGCCAAACAAACACACGCGCAGAGCGGAGGATACGTTCGTACGCTGTTGATAAAGTCCCGTTTCTCCATTGCGCGCTGGAGGGAAATGCAAGAACAGCTGCTTGGAAAAGCCTTCCAGTAAACAAAACGAGGGGCAAAGTAGATCCGCTGCTACTACTCTTTACTAATTGAAACACGCACACCAACATCGAGGGCTTACTGGTAGTGTTGCAACACCAGCAGCATTCAACATGTGGGCTTAAGGGAGCATAGCATAGCTATCCTTCCTCACATGCACACCATTTCCATCGTGGTCGTTGTGTGAAGGTTGTTACAAATACGGATGCGTGTTACAAGCGTGTAGTAAGGTTTTGCTATACATCTGCTGAGGAAAACTGTTTTTTTTTTGGAAAAAATTAATGTTAAAACAAGTTTGACTGTAAAACACTGACATGCTAATCACGGGCTCGTGGTCACTTCCAAATGGAAACCTTATGAAACCAACGGAAACGCCAAACAAAACCAAACATATTGAAGTAGCGTGAGAAAAGTTAAAAGCGAGCGAATACACGATTGCGATAGCAGCATGGAACAACACGGATAAGTGACAGGGTTTCAAGGCAGCGACTTGCCGTCGCCAACTCGCTTACCTGCTTGGAAGGACATTTTCCGGGGAGGATTTATCTCGGGAAACATTTTATCAGCCTCAATCCAGCACACACACGTGGAAGATCTAGTAGCTCGCTATGGTTGCTGGTTAGCACGTTTCGCCAGTCGCTGTGTGTCACCTTATGGTTGCTAATGAAAAACTGGAAAGAGCAGTGGCCTGCTCTGCTACTATGCACAAAACATACGGATCAAATCGATGCTTTGCGTTTTGCAGATTTTCTCACGAGCAATTAACAGTCACACTGATACGCTGAGGGCAGGAAACTTGTGGCAGCATTTTCCTCACATTTTTCAATCGAATTCTCCCGCGCACCGCACAACGAAGCAGGCAGCCGCTCAGGTTTGGGAATGAAAATCTGTTTTCACGATACCACGGCACAGCGGTGGCATGCACAGACACACGGCAACCGGATTATGTACACCTCGTTTTTACTACACGCATACTGCAGCATTCCCAATAGTGAGCGAGAGAGAGAGCGCGCCCATCCGGTCTGATCGGAACTTCACCTTCGCCTGATTGTGAGATTGTTTGCTCCTGCTGCGACTACTACTCCTTGCACGATCCTTAATGGACTGCGAGATTTGCTGCTACCAAACTGCGATATGTGGAACCGATGATTTGAATTCCTGCTTTTGTCAACAAGCTTCCCCCTGTAGAGCGAGTCGGTCGCGGGATCACAGCTTGATTTCGAATTCCTCGCAGCAGAGGTCTTCCGTCCGCCCCCCGGATACACTCACAAACTGGCTTGAAGTACACTTTTTGCGAGCTCAGGAAAATCAAGGACACTTACATGCCCCCCCCTTTTCCTCCATGTACCACCACTCGATGGAGCGACGACTTGCCAAGCACTACGATGGAATCCGTTTCAATGTAAAGTTAAGCAAGTTCCATGAAAAATTACTGTTTACACCAATAAACCCCTCAATGTTAATACACTTAAACAAAATTTTACAATTTTTCAACGGCCCGTTATCACTAAACAGGCGGCAGCTGTTTTCTGCACTGGCTGCTGCGATGATTTTGCTACGATACGTGCTTGCGAACTCGAGGAGGAAAATTTTTCATCTACGTAGGAAAAGCGAAAGCGTTTCCTGCTGGAGTGTGAATCCCGTGAGCGACGAGGGACTCTCGCAGAGTTCACTCACGGCTAAGTCACCCCTTTAAAAAGAGTGACTGTGGAAATTGTAGTAGCACGAGAGCTTGCAAAGCAGCGTTTCTGGTACACTAAATCCGAAAAAAAAATAGATGTGCTTTCTTTCGTTGGAAAATATCTTAAGGCCCATTTCCATTCTCTACTGTACAACGTTTACATTTACACTCTGCTAAGTAAGTGAACGACAACGAGTTGCTATAGAATCGTGCGAGTAAAAGCTTATCTGTGTCGCATGTAGTAGTCTATAACGGTTGAGAATGCGGCGAATCCAGCAGCACCAACAATGCCCGCTTTAACACCAGCTATAAATGAACAATAGCAAAAGCAAAGTAGACTTTTTAGAATGAACCAACATCGTGCCATTTATATGCCTTACCCCTCAATCCGATCAATCCGCCAGTCACGGCACCGGCATATGTACCATTTTTCCAGTCGGTTACTCCTCGTTTCTGAAGCATAATTAGAAATCGAATATACAGTTAGAAATATGCTACCCCGACTAACCGAGTCCTTCCGTTGCTAATTTCTTACCGATTCGATCACGCATTCGACCGCCGCAAACACGGCTCCGATGACGGCAAAGTTTTTACCGTACGAGTGTGTTGCTTGGCGCATCTCGCGAAAAATCTCCCGTGCCGTTTGCTGCTTCTCCGCTGCCAGTGGATCGGAAATGTTGGGGTTTACGGACGAGCTGAACAGACCGATGGCGGCACCCAAACCGTACCCTAGCACGCAGCTCATCAGCGATTTGAAGGCGCAGCTTTCGAAGGCCGCTTCAACCAGCTTCTCTTCGTTCGTCTTGATCTGCACCGCACCGTACATCTTCGGTATGATAATGTTTTCCCGGTAGCTGTAACAAAGAACATGCGGAGATTAAATATGGACAGAGAACATTCCCATTTTCCTTCTTACCGGTAGTTGTTGCCTATGAAATGTTTAGCCACCTCGTCGAGATCACAGCCGGGAAAGAAAACACCCTTCGCCTTTGCCGGATCGATCTGTTTCGCTGCCTCCTCCGGATCGACCGGTTTCGGCAGCAAAGTGGCCATGGTTTTCCGGTGTCGGATTCCCGTGATTCGCCTAGAAACGTGTCCTTAAACCACAGCAGGCCAGTAACTCGTCCTCGCGGTGTTACAAAACCTATTGCCCGTGCCAGACGAAGCGTAAATTTACGCTCCGTGTGGTAGGGCCTTATTGTTTACAGTGTGACTTGGAAGGCATTTCAGTGCGTAACCTTTTCTTGCTTTTTGGCAGCAAATTCAAAACGAGGAGAAGTTCGGATTTTTGCTTCTGGCGGTAATTAAAACGTGTGGAAATGCATGTTTTACGTTACAACCACTTTGACTCGCTATTTATTTTACATTGCCTTACATTTCCAACTTCGCGGCGGCATCAATATGCTTTTGAATCGTTCGCCGAATGATGCCTTTAACGTTCGCATCCACGTTTCGCAGCACGTTCGTGGTCCGTGCCGCATGTTCCAGCCGCTGAACTGATGCAATCTCTGCCTGACTTGATATCAAATTCGTTACCAAACAATCATTCCGGCTGCCGATCCTTCCTATTCGCCCCGCACGATGAATATAGTCGGCGGTGTACAGTGGAAAGTCGAAGTTAATTACATGAGCAGCACGGACCGTGTTCAGCCCTCTACTAGCGACATCCGTCGTGGATAACACATTCACTTCACCTTGCTGGAACTTTTCAAACTGTCCCAAGCGCAGCTTCACGATCATGTCGCCGTTCAGATTCACACAGGGGCATCCATTATCATTGAGGAAGAGCGACACAAAGTCACAGGCAGGTGTTTTGTTGCTGAAAATGATCGTCGGTATCCGGCGCTTCTGGTCCTGCTGCACAAGATTAAGCAGAATCTCCGGCCGATCGGTTTTGCGAACGCGCATAAACCGTTGCGTTACGTGGCCCATCAAGCGGTGCAGGTTCGGGCTCGTCACCTGCTCGATAGTGGCCACATTCACCAGCTTCGACAGCTGCTCGTCCATATTTGCCGGCATGGTGGCCGCGGCGAGGATAAGCTGTGTTCCCTGCACGTTCTCTCCTAAATCCTGTAGGTGGTTCTTGTGAAACGGGAATCGTCGCATCAAGTGCACCAGCTTTTCATTGAAGCTATCATCCAGTAGTGTATCGGCTTCATCCAGAGCCACGAACCGCACCTCCTCCATGCGATAGATACCGCTGGTTACGAGCTTACTGACCGCACCGAAGCTTGCCACCAGTATGTCCACGTCCTCAAACGATGGGTTTAGCATGTGCTG
>NC_064874.1:16482091-16484591 GCF_943734745.1 Anopheles darlingi | reverse complement strand
AATGTGAAGCAAAAGGCGATCTTCCCTAGTATGTCACTTGCTGGTAATTGATTAACACATTTCCGACCGAACAACGGGGCTACTCCATGGTTACCAGCCGGTAGGATTGCTTTGACGATTAGCACATTGTTGTGCATTGGGCTGTTTCGCTGAATTAACGGCTAAGGGACGATGATCACACGAGGTGATCTTGAACGAGTCGATGATCGTCACACATAGTTAGCGGTCTGATTAGCTTGTTCTGTACCATTCGTTCATTCGGCAAACCAGCGCTGAACGGATGGAAACCCCGAAAACAAAACCAAAAAATAATAAAACGCATTCCTCGCGTGTCCAAATAAATTGAAGCAGCGACCGGCGTGCGTTACCGCTCGTGTGATGGATGAGTGAGACGATGATGCATACGAATGCACTTTACTTGCCGTGCCGCCGGCCGCCGTGTGCTAATGCCACTTTGCACCTTCAAAGCCATGCGCGGCGTACTTGGCACCGCGACGAGCCGTTGGTTACGATTTGTTTCGCCAATCTATCAGCAGACTGTGCGGGGCCGCCTGCCACTGTCGCTGTCGCAGCTGAAGCGTTTTCGGGCACAGCGCCACGGAATCCCCTCTCCACTTTCCTTTTCTGGCTACCATACCATCGGGGAGCGCACGCCTCGGGTCAGTTCAGGCAAGTTTTGGCCAAGAATTTCAAGGTCGGCAACAGGGACCGAACAGACCTGTCTGTCTGCTTGCTTGCATACATGCAGACAGCATGTGTGCTCTGTTTGCTTGGATTTGATGCCATTACTGGTGCCTCCGTGACTTTTTCTCTCTTTTTATGCTTTTCCTTTGGACAAACAAGAGACTAGTGGCGGTGAGGAAGCTGTTGCCTCACCCGCGGCGTTGTCGGAATACCTAAAAACCACGCCTAGCCTAGCGCTCATGGAGCACATCAGTCCTCCTCCTCCTCCTTCGTTTTTTCCTTCCTCTTGAACGCTCACTCGCTCTACGACGACTCTAACCGGTCTCTTTGACGGCCAAATTTGAATATATTGCGTCCGGTGGACTCCGCAAGGTCTGTCGTTGATGATGGACACACACAGCCAATGATTTGTGGTGTGCTCGGCAGGACACAGACGGCACACCTGCTGCTGGTGATGCAAAATCAATCCCCAGGGTGGCGGATTACTCAGTGCGTCAAAAGGACAAATCCGTCCGGCACAGCATCCGCAATCCCAGTACTCTGCGTGCGGATCGAAAGCTATCCCTTGCCTACTTTGGGTTGCACAATTATCATTCAACATGGGAACTACCAAACTAGTGACTAAAGGGCCGTTGATGCTGTTGATGGTGATGGTAACGACAAACGCATTCACAGAACTAGCCGTCTCGTCAGCCACTTTGGGCGTTGCGTTTCTTTGCCAATTTCTTAGTCATTCGCCACATCAATTTTTTGGTTTTATGTGCTATTGTTGCCACCTCGTCTCTCTCTCTCTCTCTCTCTCTCTCTGAGCGGCTATTTCCGTGGCCAGTAAAGGTTTATTGGCGTTGGCGTTGGCTTTGGCCTGTGCCCCCACCCTCTCCCCACACTTTCAAGACTGTCACTTTCGACGAATGTGATTATCTTTATTAGGAGGATGAGGGAGAAGGGGAGGTCGGAGAAAAGCGGCCGGAAAAAGGGGAGAAAAGAGAGGCGGATCTTCAAAAACACTACCCCAGACCGCCGCTCGCCGCCGTGGCTGATGGAAATCGTATCGCATAATTACACATCCGACCCCGCCGACCCTCCTCAGACGACGCCCGTTACACCTTCGTTTCTTTTCGTAGCTGCTTTTCACACAGGCTGCTTTGTGAAACAGTTTCCACCGACTCCGAACCGAAAACGGGGCTGTTTTCAGATTATGCTCGATTCATCGGTCTTCCCCCTCGTCCGTCCGTCGTCACACTTTTTTTCCTTAATCACACGCACAACCACCACTCTGACGAGCGAGCACGGCGGACACACAGTCAAACGACGATGGCCAAACTCAATCATCAACCTCGCGATGCGGCTCAGGACGGCATCCGCTAGTGAAAAAGGGACGGTGTGTCTCGTGCCACCACCCCTTCCCTCCTCCCTTCTCCTCCTTCCAACACCTAATGCGGTCTAGATTTGCTCTTCTCCTCTGCGCTCTCCGTTTTTCGAACACGGCAGAATCACGGCCGGTCACGTTTGGCGTTTCCGGAATCCGGTCCGGGCGCCGGGCTTCGCGTTTCGAGGAAAAGCCCTTCCCCTGAAGTTTCGCACTGGACAGTCGGTCAGACCGCAGTTGCCCTCCGAAACCCTTCCGGCCACTCACCCCCTCCAGCACTGCCCTTCTCCTTCACGACCGATTACGGTTTTCTCGGTAGGTATCGCCGCGGCCGGACCTCCTCTTTCATTGCTCACTCTCTTCAAACACACAAAATGGCGATTTTACACAAAAAAAAAAACACACAGTCGCGCGCGCACACACACGCAACGGCCACTCACACACACT
>NC_064874.1:16469591-16477091 GCF_943734745.1 Anopheles darlingi | reverse complement strand
TCCGGCACTTGGGATTTGGATTACGACAAGGGTCGGATGGTGTCTGTCCTGTCTGATGTCGTGCCTGCCTCGAGGATAAATGTCTTTCACTCTCCTCGATGGAAGAAGAAATAATGCAGCAATGGCTAGATGATGATCGAACCTATCAGTGCGATCCATGATCCATCTACACCACCGACAGCAGACCTTGATGTCTGAGTAATGTTAATTAAGATAATTTATATGGACAGATCAATCGGTACCTCCGGACTGGAATGTGGGGAATGCGACTGCGTAAACAGTTGCTGGCTGTGTACCTGCCATCAGGATGACTAATCTCAATCCATCCGTTAAGATACAAATCCGAAGCGCGGCAGCTAATCAAAAGCCAATGTGGGAGGAAAAATCTAATTTTACGCAGCCAACCCAACCCCAATCCACAAGTCCATATCGCTCCATCGTAAACGGTACGAAATGTGTATCTAATACACGGCGCGCGGTTGCCCTATTCCTCCCATCCATTCACACAGCAGCACCAGATTGCTTACTGTCTGCCATGCTATCTGCCCCCAAGCATCAGCATTCCGTATCATCGCTGTCCGTAATTCGCGGCCTCCCAGGGTGTTACATAGCAGGCCGCGATCGCAACGTCGCTGTACTCGGCCCCGGGAATGGAGACGGTTCCCTCTCGGTGGGAGATGGGAATTCGCGCATCACTCCAGGGCCGCCGCCGCTTCTCGGCGCATTCGGCGGCAAAGATGTTTATTTTAAGAACCAACAGCGCTGGCCGGGGTCTGTTGTTTCGCGTTTCCATCTGACAACCAAACAAACGCAAACCACATCACCAACGCGACGCGATCGCGCCTACTACTGACTGACACGCTGGCTGCGTTTACCACCGTTTAGCATCTGCGCGCGTGGCGGCCGGTGCGGTGACTCGGTGGAAATGGCCCTCATATCCTCCGCTCCGGATGGCAGGGGAGGGATTCTGTACAAAACCTCGCCGCCATCCATCTGCCATCGATGGTGGCGCACCGAGGGGGAGCATGGTTTTGGGGCGGTATGTTGTTTTTTGCGTTGTTGCTTTACTTTCCCCACCCCTTGGCCACGGCGTTGCTGGTTGCACTTCGGTACTCGGGTTTGGGGCCCAATGTAAATTGATGCACCCTGCGAGAGAAATTTCTTTGTCCTCGCTCTACCGGTCGCGAGCACGAGCGCACACACACGCGTCAGGGTTCAGCGCACCGTTGGCAGCTGTTCCGTCGTCACCGCGTAACGATCGTTCGGTATATGAAACAAAGTAGCCCGGGATGGCAGTTGCCAGGAGCGCGTAACTAAACAAGCATTCCCGGTGATGGATGCGCATTCCCACAGACACATCTACGATCTACCGAGGAACACAATTTTAGGACGCTCTAATCCTTGACGAATGAAAAGGAAAAACAAAAGAAGAAAAAAAAAATGGCGAAAGGTGCCGACTGGAACTGCGCACGCTGCGCGAATGTAATTACCAGCATCAGCCTTCACTGCGTACCGAGCTCCGGGCCGGCCGGGCAGGCGACAGAATGTGCCCTCATTCCTCCCGGGGTAAAAACATCTGCCGGGGGGGGTGCGCGCACTTTGCTCGCGCTCTTTTTTTTGTAGTTGTTTTTGTTTCAAGCCATCAACCATCGCGACTCGAGTCAACTTCACTTGAGACAACTCAGGGTGGCAGGGATGCACCGGAGCTACGCACGCACGCGCCACCACTTCCATCGTGTGCTTCTTCTTCGTTTAACGAAGGGTTGTACCGCTGCTTGGTGGCCGCTTAACTGCAGAGTGCCCGCGACCGGCACGCGCCCTTACATATGTCCGCCCCTACGCGTAAGTTCAACGATCATCAACGCGCGTTTCTCCAATCATCCTCATTTGGTGCAGCGGAATGCTAAATACTAACAAGACGACGCTCCCTGCGGTATGGACTGTCTAGACAGGGAAGAACGCCGTTGTTTCCTGGCCCCCTTTAATAATACCCGCCCTGCGTCCCTGCGGTCACGTGCCGTGCGTCGAGTAATTACGCGGTCAAAACGCACCAACTAAATTGAAGGGCTAGGGCGTACGAAGGTTAGAGGGCAGCGGCACGCACTGTTCGCGGACGCGGCCGCATTTGTATGAATGGCAACGACGCACTGGAACGGACGCTTATGAATGGGGTAATTGCACTTGAAACGCACACGTGGTGGTGCGTGATGAAATTTGAATTCTGTGGCAACCAGACCGAGGATGGGACCTCACACGACCCGCCACGGATGATGCGCTTCGGTGGTTCGATTCGACGAGGGTGGCCAGTTGTTGTGCCATGGCCGTGCTCAGCATAAACGGGAAGACGGCGGGCGGACCTAGAACGGAAGAGGAGCACTGGGCACGTGAGCCCCGGAAGTCGTTCCGGAGTGTGGCCCCTTGCTCAGGTATTGTTCTGAGAGTCGTACTCTGTCAGGCGCGCCCGAGCCCGCTCTCCGTGACAGCCTTGAAAGCCAGCGAACCAGCTCGGTGATAGCTCGACTCGAGGGCTCGAGCGGTGTGTCGTGCGCTGTCAAGCGGGACAGCTCACCAACCGAGCCATATGGAAGCTCTCTCGCGATCCCCTTGGAGAACAGTGAACCGATGGCACGCGTCCAAACGGAAGTCATACGCTTCTTCTTCTTCTTCTTCTTCTTCTTCTCCTTTTGCTCCGTTCGCTCTTCGTGGCTTAAGAGCTGATGTTCTGAGGCCAGTCTCTTCGAAGCGACAGCATAATGCGATTTAGCACGGTTTTCATCCCGTCGAGCCCCCTAAAAGGAAAGCCGACACCGAGCCCCCGGGCATTATTGAGCACGCCGCATGGTGATGCTGTACCGGATCAGCGACGGACCGGCAGAGAAGAAGAGAAGCAGACGGAAAGGAATGGAAGACGACATCTGTAGAGCCATCGGCATCGGGCCCGGCCCTGCTGATCGCTACTTGCCTTTGCCTTCTTCGATCATCTTCCGGGATCGCGCGTACGTCCGGTTTGCCGGCTACCGAAATATGCGTTCCTGTGTGCGCGTGCGCGTGCCGTGTCGGCTTCTCTTTGTGCCTCCTCAGGGTGCCGGTCGGATCCGCACGCCTTCGTTGCACGTCCGTACACAATGTCAGTCCCTACTACGGACGTGACGTTCCAGGATCCAGGAAATAGCAGAGCGATTGACGATTGACGACATGCTGATGATGATGATGCACTGAGGGCGAATGAGAGCTGTACGTGGTGGCCGTGGCTATCGTGAAATAAGTTTATGAGGTTTTCCTTCAGCTATCAAACATCTCTAAGGATCGAAAATAGATTTACAACTCGCCGTATCTATCACGGGACATCTTCTAAGAACCCAACACCCATAAAACGGTTCCTTGTGCGTGTGCCAGCGTCCTGCCAGCATCTTCTTTCAGTTCTGCCATTGCCCCAGAAGAAACATCGAGCAGATGATTCCAAAAATATCCAAGTGGAAGGAACTCAAAAGAAGAGACCAATAAGAAGGTGCAAGAAGATGAAGGAAGAGGGATCAAAGCGTACTCGGGGTAACACACGACACCTTCTGGCACACGCCAGCCGTACGCATGTGCCGCCTGTCTGTGACCCCTGTATGTAGTCCGGGTTCCAGGCCAGGACAATCCCGAAACCCTTAGGCGCGGTCCCTCGCGGCTGCCCTGGATCTCTGCCCGATAGCATCTTCTTTGCAGAAAGTAAATTGAGCTCGACGGGAGAAGAAAAGAAATGAAGGTACTCGGCCAGGGTCTGAGTCCGAAGATCGCTCCAAAAACCGCAAATACGGTTGATTGATCTTGTGCTGTTTAGGGGATTGCGTCGTTGCGTGTGCCTGCTGCCTGAGGTGCACTAGAGAAGATGCAAGAGAAAAGAGAAGAAACAGGCGAACCTTTGCGCCATATGCATCAGTGATCGCGATTCCGTCTGTTGCTGATTATTATGCAGCTTTTCCACTGCTTGGGCTTCTCTGACGTGGAAACAATGTGCGGAAATGCGGAACCACGTAACAGACCGGCAGCATTGCGGCCTGCCCATCTGCTCAGCATCTTCACGTATTATTATTCTGACGACTGCTGCTACATTCAATTCTTCCAAAGGATCCCTTGAGCTAATGAGAATTCGATTGGGTGTTTGTGGTTGCGGAACAGATGAAACTCGAAAACAGCGCAAATTGAACTCGGTGGCATAAAAATGAAGCAATTCCAATCCCCAGGGCGATAGCGTTCATTCGAAGCCGGCCATTAGTGTGGCGCCTGCTGGATAGGGGAATCTAATATTAGGTGGCTCCCAGTTAAGGGAGTGTTGATGACACGATGCCGATGCGGGGAACGCTTCTCGGAAGTGGCCACGATCGCAATGTCGCTCGAAATAGAACTCAAACGCAACACAAATACACTAGTGAGATGCGAAAGCAGCGCGAAATAGGGGAACTTCCTCGAGGGACGACGGGAGGGTTAGATGTGTAATGTGCTGACTCTCGTACGCATTCCTGCTGGAAAGGGGTTGCTAGAAATGATTATAAATATCTCATCCCCGTAGCAGTGTCGCTTAGATATGGTTTTATGTTTGAGTTGGAACATTCAGAGAGGTGATTGTGCCCGCATATGCTTGCTGCTCGATCAGCTTGACACCTAGTAGTAGAAGAAGAAGAGAGAACGTTGCGTAAAGGTGGTGTGCGTGCGTGTGTTTGGGACACCTTCGTCGCCATCGTGTTATCACAGGGAGCCCGGTGTACGTTAAGGTTCGAAGTCGACGATTGCTATGATCGCAGCTTGCTTGCCATTCGATGATGGCTGCTGTTTGTGGGGACAATATGCGGGGCATGTTTGCACACCCAACCCGGGCGCACACACACACACACAGCCCGCGATATGGGGCCACATTTTGGGCAGATGTTTCATCAGCCACGCGACATCGTTAGCGATATTGCTGTGTTTACCGTCGACCGTACCGGTAAGGGCCGGGGGTGAGCAAACAAGAGGCACCCCCTCGGGGGCCTCGATCGCTTTGCGCCCATAAATGTTGCACATGGCGCGTGCCGGCGTCTGCATCGACGGCGTGCGTGGACGGTGTGGAAACCGCAAGGAGAAGGAAGAAAAAAAAACCGAAAACGATCTCGAAACTAGTTCGACGATCGCGAGAGGCGGCGTGCGCCAGCATCATCATCATCATCATCTGGGTATCTGAGGGGTGCTGGGATCTGCCCCGTTAATGACCAGCGATCGTCCGAACCGCAAAAGCCGGCAGCAGCAGCAGCCGGCTGTCGCGCGCGCATCATCAGCCTTTGACTTTCGCAGGCGCAAGGTGCTTTCGGTTTGCCACTTCTTCTGCCTTTCTGCCGTCGCCGTCACCGCCAACCGGCTTACGCACCGGATCACCGGAACGCCGCGCACTTTTGATGCCTCTCCTCGGTCGCCGCCGCTGCGCTCTCCCCGCAGGTATCAGGTCCTTTTCGTTCGCTGAGACTATACGGAACGATTTTGGGTCGCGTCTGTTCTTCCCTTTCGTCCGTCTCTTCCTTCCTTTTCCAAAGCCCTCTCGCTGTGCTTGTCGTATGCGTATGCAGTATGTAAAACATCTGCGCCACCATCAGGCCCGTGAAACCCTCGAACCAGAGCCAGGTCGATTCCTTTGCTTTCGTCCTTTCTGTTTCCTTAAGTGCGACTGCTGGCCTCTGATTGGTCGAGGGTCGCGTGGCTCGGTTGCAGCATAATGGTTTCGAGGTTTCATGAGGGGCCTGCTGCCGGCTGTCCGACGACGGCCGCCTGCTGCCTGCTGCTATCAGCTTTCCTTCTTTCCTTCCTATTCATCCGTCTTTGCTTTAGAGTCGTACAGCACTGGCACAGGGATCAATCTTTAAGCCATGTCCGTTCGGTGGAATCGTTGCCGGTGGTGCGGAGGAATTGATTGGCATCAGTCGCACGCCAGTTGCATTGGGCTGTGCTACGCAGCACGCCACCACCATCATCACCAGCAGGACGAAAGGACCTCCTTTGGACCTTGGGAACAGGATCCTCGGGAAAAAGGAAAGATCCTTCCCGGTGCGCACCGCGGTGCTTTCGGACTCTCTCGCGCGCGCGCGCGCACACACACACATAGAAGGGAGAGAACATTTTTATTAAAACAGAATCCCAAAGAACTCACAGCTGTCCTCCCCTGTATCTTGTTTGGTTCATGGGTCATGTTTGCAGTAAAGGTGGTGGTGGTGGTTTGGCTCACTAGGAGAGGTACATGCACTGGCCAGGACTTGGGTAATGAGTTTTCGAGGCCTAGTCTTCGCTGCACTCCGCTTTCGTGTTCCTTTGCTGGGCAATCTATTGTGTACTCTTAAGACAACTTTCTTGGCGTTTTCCTGGCGATTTGAAGACTCCCGAAAAGGTTTTTTGGCGTAATGGGACCTGCACTTTCGGTTCATGGGAATTTGGCGTTCGAGGTCCCTCTGTTTTTCTATTCAGAGTTTTCAGCAGTTTTTATCCACTTGCTGCAGAGTATTGTGGCTTACAGAGCTTCTGGAAAAAAAATAACCCAAATAAAACCGATCTCAATCTCATGAAAATTTAATGGAAAAAGCTATGGGTTCGGATTAAAATTTGCTACAATTTTTCCTGCTGCTCTCCCATAACTTAAGGGATTGTCGGACTAAGCTCAAAGTGCTGGTTGCTGGTTTGTAGCAAAAAATTATACTCCGTGAGAGTTTCACGAAAAAGGGTAAATGGAATGGATGGACGGACCCCTGGTGCCGTTGGACAAAAAGATTGAATCTACACGTTGCTGGCATTGCTATACACGAACGGAAGGGTTCCAGGTTCCTAACAATGGTGGTACGGCAGCTGGTGTAGCAGATCAGCATTTTGAAATGGTGTATTGTGAAGCAGTTCCCTTTGGGTTAACATGCCATATAAAAAAGCAGCCTCGACCGAGTAATATCAATCATTAGAACTGAACGTTCTGGTTTTCCTAGTATTGGATCGGGGTAATTGTGTTTTTAGGGGACACTACTCATGGTACTCGCCGTAAAACTCAGGGTCTCAGTATTCTCCTTCATTAGTTAGATATCTGAGTAATACAACGTAGCAGAGAGATTGAGATTAGCCATTTGTATGCTGATCACATCGCAGCAACGTAACTTACGTCGACCCATGCGTGAACTACTTTTCCCTTAAGTTTTTAATCCAATTTTCGTGACTTTACACATTACACCGAGCCGCGGGATGATGTGGCCGTGAATGGGGGAACCTTAATTAATGCACGGAAGGCCCGTACATCGTGACGGTCAATTTATTCGCATTTTAATTAACAACACCACTATGTGTGTTAAACCGAAATGAAACTAACCCACTTCGGCTGAAAAAAGCGATTAGTTTCACGGAATTGGTCTAGTACCGGCGAAAAGCGTGTCGAGCATGGAATTTCAATTCAATTGTCCGTTGTCGGAACCACATGTGTCGCATAAATAAACAGTTGGTGGCAAATATCTAGCAAAA
>NC_064874.1:16464591-16467091 GCF_943734745.1 Anopheles darlingi | reverse complement strand
ATTTACTCGCACGATGACACGATGTCTTCTCTTGACAGGGTTCCGCGGTGATTCCGATCCATGTAGGCGATGGACTCTTTGCAAAAATACAAAGCCCGAAAACAGCGTTCGGAAGCTATCGATGCGGTCCCAAAAACCTGAAAGTGGGACGTTCGGACGAGAAGCAACTCAAAAAAAAAAAAGAATTAATAGCCCTGGACGTGCGCCCGCGCGCGCGCGCGACCATCCGACCCAAAAGCGATCCTTTTCGATGGATACATTCAACGTCCACGACAATGGCCCAAAGTGATGAAGAACAATAGGCTTCGGGATCGAGAATCAAAACAGAGAAAGCAAACACTCTCTATTCATCGGACAAACCCGGGATCGAAGGAAGGGAGGAAGGATGGTACAGGGTGGAAGAAACAGATCGAAAGAAACACCAGAAAGATCCCGGGATCACTGTGGCAGTACCGTGGATCCATGGGAAAATCGGAAAGGTGTTCCCCGGCCTAGCTGTGTGTCTGACAAGGGTTGCGCTGCTTTACGGTGCCACAGCCCAGCACAGAAAGCCCGGGGAATCGGGGAAAACTGTTCGCTGCATCCATTTCAGTTCAGTTGCGAGCTCGGTATCTGAACCTGAACAGAAATGCATAGAGCTATAGTGCTGCAGTTCCCTGAGATGGCAATTCCCATGGTTGCACAGAAAGTGCATGTGTACAAGAGCAAAAATAAGCATAAAAAAGGACACACATGGGCCGCATAGGCATTGAAAGGTGAGCGGCCAGGGGTTGCTACAGCATCCCGGTGAGTCCATCCCGGAGGACGGTCCATTATGTTTCTGCTCTCTTCAGCGATCAGATGTTTTCGATCGATTTCGCTGCTGCCAAAAAGAAGACGCTCAACGAAAGACGACGTCTACGCCAGGCAGGTTCCTTTTGTTTGTGCGAACAGCGCACCTTTTGAGGAAGGATCCTTGCGTCTTGTGCCACACGACAACGCGGTCCTAGGTCAACCCGGAGGACACAGGTCACCGGGATTGTGTGGATTGTGTGTGCTGGTTGATTGGACAGACAAGGTCCAATGGCTAGGGGCCAGTGCCGTGTTGCACAAGTTGATGATGAACCTGAAAAAGTGTCCAATCGATTTTCTGCTTGCGTCAGGTCCGACCATTGTGTCGGGGTATGTCGAAGAGCTGCAGCCGGTGACAGTGTCGAATTGTTGTGCATGAAGAAGAAGAATCTGAAGCGAAATCTGTTCAATGTGCATGTCACTACGGTGTTCGGAACACTTGGCCCCATCGCCTTTGTGTCTGGTGTGGTTCGGGCTGCGGGCTGAATAGCTCATACCAGGAATCTCGTAGACTTTTTGGCCATTTCGTAACCAAATACCATGTCATACCTGCCGCCTCATAGGTCTTGTCGATGTCCGACGGTATGTCAAGTAATGTACAAAATTTATGCCAAGCTTCAGCTGCCGAAGATGAGACCCTTCAGAAGTAATTCAGAAGGGAGCCGAACTCAAATGACCAAAAAAAACCAAGCTGTGGCGATCGCTAGGCAACCGATCGACAGTGGCAGTCTAGTGTGGAATTCCACAAGATACTTCAGCGACTGGTAACCCCGCGCTCCGTAACCGCCATCCACCGTAGCCCAATCCCAATCCAATGAATAATGTTTTCTGCAGGACGGCATTCCAATCAACTATCGCTCGAACCATCCAGCGAAGCGAAGGCACGCAAAGTACCACCGGTTACCAGAGGGGGGGCTGTCAGGTTAACGCGGCGGCGCGAGCTCGTGCTATTCGCTTGGTAAAGCGCCTCAAGAAGGGATAATGTAGCGGATAGGTTATTAATAACGCTACTACCGCTACAACTTCTAAGCCTCCGAACGCGAACGGACCTACCGAAAACGCGGTGGCGATGCGGTGCGCAATCTCCTAACCACGGACCTCTCGAATCTTGGAGACCGCTTCGCCGAATGGGGCGCTCAAGTGTCTACCTATAGCCGTCCTCTCTCGTGTTTGAGAGCTCAACACTCACACACACACACACACACACAAGCTGCCAGATGCACTCTGTTCTCTGGTTCGCGTGTGTCGAGTTGGATTATGATTCATGCAAGCGAAGAGTGTGCGCACTTGTCTAGGGCGTCGAGTTCGTCGCTTAACGCGCGCGCGCGCGAGGGAATCGCTTGTTCAGAGGCCCACCAGGTGCGCTAGTGTCTCGTCTTGCACTAGCTCGCTTGCTTGGAGTAGCTGGATTGACCTACAAACGCGCAAGAGCGGAACCCCGGGCTAACCGCAGGTGCCGTTCGTCTAGACGGAATGTGCCGCGGTGCTGCCGTATGCGCCGCATAGCGTAATGCATCCGGCCAACTACTCCGCATTCCGTTCCCCGTTCTTCTCCATCCATGGTGGTAAATAATTTATATTTTGACGTAGCAACCGGCGATCGATCTAGTAGCCGTACGCTCGGCTACGAGCATTGTTCAATTGCCATTCCTGTTGTTTCTTGTGTTTT